>NC_072767.1:26503542-26803542 GCF_022539595.1 Amphiprion ocellaris | reverse complement strand
TCTATTAACAAAAGCACTGTAGACACAAATATTAAATAGAGCTTCAGAATCCCACTAAAATCAGCAGCTAGATTTAGATTTTAGATTTTATGTGTGTAAACTGAACCAGGGTGTGTTTTGTTCACCTTTAACACAATATTTTCAGATTGTAGTCATTCATTGCTGCAAGGGACGAAGCAGGCAGCAGTCTGTGAGCCTTTCTTCAGACACGGAGAAACTTTTAGGTGGCTCAGGCCTCCACACTGAGGATAACGCTGTCATGAAGAGACACAGAAAACAGAACATTCATTCGTCTGCACCACCAAAAGTAAGTTTGTTTGAAGATTTTGCTGCTGTTGCATGTACAAGGTTACTGCCTACATTTCTTGGAGTCAATTAAGAGACTTTTGATTTCAGTGGGAATTCCCTGCTAGATAAATTACTTATTGTTTTTAGTTTAACATTGACAATATTGGACTTTGGCTTATTTTATCTGAATGTGGCGGCTTAAATCTACAATACAGTAATGAAGGAATTATTCTTGTTTGCATTTGCATAAATGTTTGTGAATAATGCTTTTTTGCTCATGTCTTGGTTTGAATAATGTAGTCTTCAACCTTCTCTTCAAAGATGAAAAAAGTCCAGAAGATGTCAGAGATGGGTCATTACATGGATGTCCATGTTCAACCTACAAGAACAGTAAGTGAAGAATCTGTTGTGGCTCAGACTTATAGCAACAGAAATGCATACTTGACATGAAATTTTGATGTTCAATGCATATTATCTTCACTTCAGTCAGTTGTTATTCATGCAATGGTTGTGTTTTGTTTTTATTTGTACGTGTCTCTGAAGGATATGACCTTGTCAAAGCAGCAGGTGGAGGGTGGGCCTCTCAACAGGATGGTGCGAGTGATCAGAGCTGGCAGTTTCTGCTCCACAGATACATCCTATGACTCTTCAGTGGTCAGCTCTGATCTGGAGGTGGGTTGGATGTCTTTGGTAAAAATTACTTAAAGGTCCCATATGGTGAATATTCTTTTTTATTGAGTTTTGTGGCTATTATAAACTTGGAGGTATAACGTAAAAGCTGTAGTCTCCCACTTTACAAGCCAGTAAGAATTCTACTGCTCTACTTCCTTCCAGCTGAGGAACCAACAGCTCAGATTTTCTATGATCCTGTCCCTTCACTCACTGCTGCTTCCAGGTCAGCCAGTGACAATGAGCTGCTGCCTCACCGTCCACCAGAATTACTTTACTTCCTAGAGCAGCTTCTGCAAGCTGTAAAATGTCTCAGCCACGAGTACAACTCATCAAATGTTGTGCTGTTGGCAGAACGTGTGAACCCAAGAATCTTCATGCACTCCCAGCATCTGAGTAACTGAAGATTAAGTGGGCTAGTTTTGTTTTTGATGGCAGTGACCCTACAACAGTCATGTTAGCATGTCGTGTGGCTAATGTTATCATTAGCTTTGACTGTGCGCAGGTCAGAGCTCTGTGGAAACTGCAAAGCTGAGAGACATTCAGAGATGATGAGAATTTAACAGCAATTGGAAACCCATAAACAAGGACAGGATGGGTTACTGTGTTTTCATGTCACCTGTTGTGTTTCAGTGAAACCTCAACTCAGCCGGTGTTTCCATCTGTTTACTTCTGTCTCCATACTCACATATATCGCTATATTTTATTACAGCCAAATTCTCAGTAAAGCTGTTCTCATTTATAGATTTTCTTTTTGTTTCTGCTGCCAGTCAACAGAATGATAATGGAACAGTGACTAGAACAAAGCCCATCTTTACCGGCCACTTCAGAGTTAATTCCAGTCTGCTCTCTGCATAACTAAAATACCTCATAACTGCAGCATCATCTGACAAACTCAACATATTTATGAGTTACAAACAACTGTGGTGTGAATTCAGGGATGTTTATAGAACAGGAGTGAAACCAAGTGTTATACAGTCGTGGTGAAATGAACTGTCTTTGTGGAGTTTTGAGGTGAAAAATTGAAAGACATGATAGAGAGACGTGAGACTTTCATTAATTTGCTGAAAATGGGCACAATATGTGACCTATAAATACGAAATGAACTTTAGTAAACTAACCAATCAGAGCAGTACATTTAATGTAAATCCTCTCTTTTCCCTCCTTCTCCAGAATATTATATAACTACGTCTAAATATTTCAATGCAATACTGCTGCATTTACTCATTTGTCTCTCAAAATGCGTATCTGCTTTATTTTTGTGCTTCCTGTTGTCTTGAAATTGTGCAAATTGACCTTGAATTCTGCAGTCTATCAGTCATCACATTTTCAGGAACAGCATTTTGGAAGTGTGGAAATCTGATTTGAGAACAAGTTTGTCACCAGAAACAGCTACAATGTGCACTTCTGACAAAGCACCACTAGGTGGTGACAACATGTTGCTAGAACAGATGGTGAGCACGGTTACTGTGAAAATATTCATGAGTATAACTGAGTGTTTGTGCCAAATCGCCTTGTATGAGCTGCAGTCATGACATGAGTGTGTTTTGTTTTATTGCCTCTTTGTATCAGGTTGTGTAATGGGTTTGCGCCTGCACAATACGGCACCGAAGTTCATGAGGAGGCGAAAGTTGAGACTGATGGGTTTTGATGAATGTTTGACAAACTGAAGGGATTTGCTGTTTTCTTTGTTCTGTTTTTCTGAAACTAAGCAAGAAAATGTGCTTAATGTTATTTTAATTCATCGTTATATGAATACATGTACAGTAAAGGGACAGCTTGTTGAAACAGTCATTATTGGATGCTACTGTCAAAACTATGCTTCCCGGCTTTTGTTTTTAGTGCCACTTGAATTCCTCATCATTAATATGATATTAGAATTTATTATTGGGAGTTAGCATTGACTTCTCTCTATATTTAAGTCCGGCAGACTAAAGATCTCATAAGAAGAAGTCCTATTGAGGACAGTGTTTTTGCTGTTGCTTAGTGCTTTTTACATGTGACTCTGGGGAAGTAAGTCAGAGGACAGCAGTCAGAGGTTCTTTTGAGCAGACAGTAGTCAGCATGTTCTTGTAGGACGCTTGTGTTGGACTCTATGGACGGACGTGTGTGTGCATGTGGGTTTGTTAGCAAAAGTGTAGGGTAGGGCAGGGTTTGTATTTTATATTTGTTCTGCAGCGTACAGTTGAGCCAAGAATCGGTCCTGGCTACACAGAAAAACTCATCTTGTTGTTGAGGATAGTTTACATTTATATAATTCCCCCTCTTTGAAATGTGTAGTTTGAGTTTGCAGGGCAGAGTGAAATTACAAGCTTTTTCCTTCTCAGGCCTGGACGCTCACAACCACAAGAGAAACTCTCAGACTGCTGCTGTGGAAAGCCAAGCTCTGGAGGATGTCATTTAATCAGAAACAAAGGCAAATGGTGCAAGCACAAACAATTGCAGGTTGATACTGTTCACCGAACAGGAAAAAGCAAATGACGTGAATACTTTTAGCACGCTTGGTGTGTTGGAGAAGTAAAAGGGATTAAAAAAAATGTCCACTATGAGTATTTGTTGTACTGGGTAAAGTACGTAACTTCATTTGAATATGAAAACTCTGTGTTATCAACTTTATCTAATCTCTGCTGTCATTGGTTGATGGATGCCTGTTAGTCATTAACACAGCATAAGAGACCAAATCTATAAACTTGTGATTAAAAACAGTCAGCATTTGCTGATCAATTCTGAACAAATCTCTTATCCGGTCTTTTAAATCACAGTCTGTTGCAGGTAAACTCAAACATAAGGCCGTCCCTCTGTGACGCTTTTTCCACTTGTTAGTTAGAATTAACAGAAGCTGTTTACTTGGTGATATAATGGAAATATGGTTTCTTTCCAAGTTGACTCTGTGTCTAATGTTTAATCCTCAATATACAGGAGTCCAGATGGGTTCAACACTTTTCTTTGGTAGCTTTACTGTCACTATATTAAATCCGGAGGTCGACTAAGTGCTAAACTGCTTTAAGGAAACTGAAGACACAAAGGAAGATCACTGAATCTTTTGTAAGAATTATTCATATAAAAACATTTTGGATCCTTTACATGATATCACTATAATTGCTGCTCATGGGAAAACCCTAAAAAAACTTTTGGAGTGTGCTGCATGTCTAAACTGAGCAGCCACCACAGCCAGCAGCCTGGAATCTCTATTGTGCTGTGTGTTACTTGCACACTTCTGCTGAGGTCCGGTTCTCGGCCAGGGCGAGGCTGAGGGGTACAGTGATGGGTGGAATTGTTTGAGATTTGCCATGTGGCCCAATTGTTCTCCTGTAAAGGATCTTTGATTAAAGACCCACACTGGGCTGGGTCTGTCTGCTTAGGAAGTACTGCAAAATGGTTGCCTTGTCTATAGGGGGCCAGTGCTACCCTCTGCTATTTTAGGAGACGTTTATGGCCTCTTGTGTGATGCCTGCTAGCCAGGAATTTAACTGTGTGTGTGAACAATGTGAAGGCTTTTGTACTGTAGGTGTTCGGTTGATACTGTCATACAGTTTTACAACAAACTCTCAGGATCTTAAATGTTACAATTACCATTTTCAAAATTAAATGAAGATCAACAAATCAGAAAAGTAGCACACATTCCTGTGGTCCAACTAGAGGAGTGATGCCTTACTCAAGTGATTACTCTTCAGGACACCTTTAATATTTTCATTATAGAGGAATAATTAAAAACAAATTAGGACCCTATTACATTGATGATGACCTGCCTCTGTACTCCTCATATTCTGATTTTGTCTGTCTGTGTCCGTAGCTGCATGGATTTTATGTGGATGGTCGTAGATTTTAGATATGTTTGGATATGTGCTTTTGGTTATAATAAACCAATCACTTGGTGTGTCTAAACTGGCAGCCAATGGATGATTTGGCAATATTTATGTAACTCCCACAGACATGATTATGCACATATGCACTTATCACAGTGTGTTGTATATTGTAAATATTATTTGCCAATATCAATCAAAAATATCATATAAAAAACTGTCTCCAAGGTATGTCAAACTAGTAATGTTATCTACTTTTTCCCTATTTATATAAACCTGGCAGAATGTTACCTGTCATAACCATTCTACTGTAATTCTCCTTCATGCTACTTTGACATCTTCATGTTTTTCAGTGGGACTTTGAGGCAGCAAACACACAGTGGAGGGAACCAACAGCAAAACAACACCAGGGGGATGAGTTTCCCCTGCAGCAGTGGCCAACGAACCCCAAACCCTTCGACGCCTGCGTGTGCTCCATGTCTGGACTTCCACAGAAAACTCCAGAAGAGGGCGACCCTGCTGTAACCTCTGTGAAATGAACTCTCCTTCACACACATCTGGAGCATTCATTTCAGAATAAATAAACAGTGCAAATATTGGCCTATTATCTGTTTTATTTTAGTACACAGGTTTGCAACTCAGCAAATATGAGTGTAAGGCACTGTAACTGAAATTATGCTGGTCGGTTTTGGTTTTACTGAGGGCACATGGTGCAACACGGTCTTCAACTCCAGCTTCCATCAAACCCTCCCTGAGAACTCAGATCTGTCTGGAAAGTTTACAGAAAAGACCTTCCCTAATAAAACAGTATTACTCCCCTGCTGCCATTCGAGGTTATTGGGTCACATCCTGTATTTTGCTGGTCGACCGGGTTATCAGGGCTGGACTTGGAAAAGGGCCGGCGGAGCAGATAAGCTGCAGACTAGACGTCCAGGGCTCGTCCGTTCCTCTCCATCATTCAGCAGACCTCTGTCCATCTGCCTGCGCTGAGGCTTTACAAGATGATGCTGGATCAACACAACGGAGCATTTTTAACTGAAGGGACTTCCTACGGCCCGATAACTAAACAATACGCAGATTGGAGAGTAGCTATGAACCGCATTTTACTCCTCCTTGCGACATTTCCTCGAGTGACGTGTCTGAGACAAATGACTGGGAAACAACTAATGAGATGTAACAAAGCAATTGCTGATATCAGCAGTGGACATTAATGTAACTTAACACCTTGATCTGCCTGTAAACATGACCCAGTAGGTCGGACCAGGAGATAACTTGCAGTTGTTTACTGGATCTTACGTGATCTTACTATGTCAGTGGAGTAATTTCTTCTATACTTTTAAAACTATGAATATTGGCTGTTAAAATTAGGCCATTGTATGCCAGAAATGAATAATTAGGTGTTGATGTATTACATAATCCTGAACAAACTGATTGCTTTCCACATTAGTTTGTTTACATTGAACATTTGTCATAACATTTATTTCTTTAACTGTTTAGCTTTTAATATATTTGTGAGGAGACAAATAGACTCTCAATAGAAGGTCATTCAGTGCCTCTTGCTGTTTGTAGGCTGATCTATTGTTGTTGATACTCAGGAATGAATGAATGAATGAATGAAAAAGATCAATCATTACATACATAGTATTGTTTAAACTGTCTCCTGAACTCTACTGCCACATTTTTAAAAAAAATCTGTTCGTCTGTTGCTCACCGGAGAATTTAACTGTTAACCATCTTATAGACCAAAAATACAAATTGCTGTTTGAGGGCTCTGATCTCGTGACAAATGCTGAGCTAGCATTGCTCCATCTCTGGGCCTCATCTCTGTCCCTTCTGAGACTGGGCCAAAGGAAAACAAACTGTGCGTCCCACATGAAAAGGTGGAATTCTGTTTGCAGAAGTGATGGAGAGCCTGGATTAGCACATCTGAAGCAGCAGTGGGGAACAGGCCTTTCTGTTTTTCTTGGCCCGTACGTCAGCGATCACTCCACTGCAAAGGACATGGAAGATGCTGGATGATCTGTGCCTGCAGGACATTTTGTTCACCTTGCAAGTTAACCAGAGGAGGAGGAGGGAGAGGGGGAACTGTTCAGGAGTAACACAACAGTTGGAACGAATAAGTGGTGAATAAATCAGAAAGCTAGTGTTCATTAATGAATACAAACTGTATCTGTTCCTGAATAACTCTGAGTAAAGGATTACATAATAGTGAGCTGCTTGTCTACTTTGTAAAAGAAACACTCCACCGATCTGACAAAAAGATCAGGACATTTTTCTTGTCATAGTAACATTATCTTCAGACACTTGTACAGCGTCTTCTCAATCTACAATCTGTAGATTCAGAGTTTAAGAAGGTTGACGCTCACGCTTAACTTCATGAAGGTGCAAAAAGCCCCTTTCATGAAACATTGCCTAAAGATATTTGCAAATCTACTTAGTGTAAATGGTTCCACAAACAGGTCTATGGTGCACTTTGTTCTATATGCAGTCTATGGTCAAATCAACTCCAGCTGACGAAGAAAACTTCAGAAAACAGGCATTAGAGTCCTGACAGAGACAGAGTCTGGGATTTTCTAAGGTGCATTCACAAATTGTTTTAGGCCCTAAAACTGTAGTAAAATCTGATTTGATAGATAAATAAGCTAAATTTAAGGCCCATCGCTTTTCTGTCACTGTTATTAAACAAGGGTTTGTGCCTAGCTACACAGAAGAGTTTTTCTGTATTTATTACCATTTTTATTGTGTTCTACAGTTGTTATAAACTTAGACGTATCAAAGCTGTTAAAGTATGAAGACAATTACTTCTCTCATTCCTTAAGTTTTCGACAACTAGTTAGCCTAATGACTTTACCACCAAGTAAGAATTCAACTCAGGTGCTGCGTAACTTCTAACTAACTGTCAGTTGCAGATGCAGACAGCGCGTTTTCTTCCTGGAGGGGGTGGGAACAGCAGCAGCTCATTGGTTTTTGATGCAAAACAGCCCATCCTTAGAACAGCCCTAAAACCAAGGGATAGAATAGCTTTATTGTCACTGTACATATCTGTACAATGAAATTTGTATGTGCAATGCCTAAAAACTATATATGTAATACAAGTCCTACAGACATAGGCATACACACATACATCTGTCCCCATGAATGATAATAATAAAACCCTGATGAAAACAGCATCAAAATCCAGTGGGATTATGATAGTATGGAAAGTTTTAAATATAATTTCTGCATGTAATGATCTTAGGCTGCACAGTGACTCGGTGGTTAGCACTGTTGCCTTGCAGCTAGAAGATCCCCAGATCTTTCTGCATGGAGTTTGCATGTTCTCCCTGTGCATGTGTGTGTCCTCCCACCGTCCAAAAACATGCTGAGGTTAACTGGTAACTCTAAAATTGTTCTTAGGTGTGAATATGAGTGTGCTTGTTTCTCTCTGTGTAGCCCTGTGATAGACTGGTGACCTGTCCAGGGTGTCCCCTGCCTTCACCCACAGCTGGGATAGACTCCAGCCCTCCACGACCCTAATAAGGATTGAGCGATGTACAGATAATGAATGGATGGATGGATGTAATGTTTTTCAAGTTATTCTGCATCATGCTACGTTTGTAGAGAATTAAAATAGTTAATTCTGTGATGTGAAATACTATGATGATGCAGGGGTGTGGCAATAGTAGGGCAGTGTTTATTAGAGCTCAGCTCAGTAAGGGCATTTTGCTGGGGGAAAAAAAACTGTGATTTAAAGATATCTGGTAGCGTGGACAGATCTGGAGATTTGTCTTGTTTTCTTGAGCACAGTAGTACACTTTCACAGAATAAAAAACAGAAAAGACACACCATGGGAACACTGGAGACTTTGATTAATTTGCTGTCAAGTAGCCCTTTAATTTGATCAGTTGTCTATTATTATTATTATTATTATTATTATTATTATTATTATTATTATTATTATGATTATGATTATTATTATTATTATTATTATTATTATTATTATTATTATTATTATTATTATTATTATTATTTTGCCTTACACTGCGCTTGCTGTTACTAAAAGCCCTTCTTATCTCACCATATTTTTTTACAGTCATTATTTTGGACACCTGACACTGAATGAGCTCTTCTATCTGTTTGTGTGACGTGCTCCCCGCTTACATTGCGTGAAGCTCCGTGATGTCACGAACGTCACTTCCTGGCGTCAGACAGCCAGTTGAGGCCAGTTCAGTATCGCTGTAGTATCAGTCTGTCAACACACGGCAGCCTCAGCTCTGCCCGTCTGCCGCGACAACATTTTTCTATCAAACTTAGCTCGGTTTCCTCTTCAACGACGTTTTCCTTCAGATAACAGCGACTCTCCCCTCACTATGACTCGAAGGTGATCTTCAGAGTGTCCGGGTGGTTCTGGGTGAGTGACTTCTTTTCCAGTATATTCGCGGTTTGCCTACATCGCTGTCATCATCACCCATGTGTCAGTTGCTCCCGAGCGCGGCTAAAGCTAGCTGATGCGTGTCCGGACGTCAGCCTCCTGCTTCCTGCGGTAGGGCTGGAAAACTACCCGGGGCTGCTGTCTGCACACAGTTTCGCCCAGGGATATGGGATAAAATCTGAAGCAGAACCCACAGCGGAAGGCGCACAGACGTTGTTATTAATAAGCTAGTCACTAAGTAGCAGGCTAACAATGAAGATTGGCTAACGTTAGCCGGCTAGCAAACATCCAGCGATGTCTTCTCACCTACCCAGTGGAGCTCTTCCCCGGCAGCCCCGGGACTGGAACCATGATTAACTGTCAGCAATCTGTCACCCAACGAGGACTAGTGTTGTCCTCTATGTTGTTAACATTAGCTAATGACAAATGAACCGGCGCATATCTGCAGACGGTTATGATTTACACCTCTTAATATGAAGGTGTCCGATCGCTCAGATGTGATAGAAGTTATTTGGTCTTTCGAATCTCTGTGGCTTAATAAACTTTTCTTTTGTGATCCGGTCAGTTCACAAAGATCTGAGCTAAACACTGTTGGTTGTCATTTCTTTAGTGTTTGAAGAAGCCTGACTGTATACGGTATAGACCGTTGGCCAACGCACCTCCTTTCTGACAGCTCCATTCGTCTCAACACCTGCCACACTGATCTGGTTTCCATCTAGTCAGCTTCATGAAATCATCAGTATCCTCCGACAAACTCTTATTCACCTTACACGTGTCTATGTAGATCCTCAGTCGCCCAGGTCATGGTAATACCAGGGACAATGAACCAAAGTGCAATTCATTCGTGTAAATATTGTTAAATTTGTGTCTTGGTATTCTTCTGTTTTTCTAATTATATTGTATATATAGTGTGTATACTTCACCTCTTTAATTTCTAGTTGTGTTTTCTTGCTTTTCTTTCTCTCACTTTGCTGCTGTGACGTTGCAAATTACCCCTTATGGGACTAATAAAGATATTCAATTCAGTTCCATAGAAAATCACTGCACTTTTAGGTTACTGAAGACGTTTCACCTCACATCTAAGTACTGCAACCTAAAGAGGCCACTTGGATGACAGGTGAAACATTTTCAAAAACCTAAAAAACTGAAGTGGCTTTATACTGAAGTGCCTAGGTCCACCTTACACATATTAAATAATATAAGCTATAACTTAAGTGTAAAAAAATGCAGCCGAATCAAGCTCTTACACATGTGAGGACTGTTCCTAGACAGGAAGTCTAATGGACTTATGTGACTAATCTCATAATAGTATTTAATCACAGTGCATGGTATTAAGTTCGATGATGAAAGAAACATGTTTGATAATGTCTTTGTAAGATCACAGTAATAATATATGAGTGAACAATATAGAAAATATTGAATATATTTAAGCTTTATTTAAGGGGAGTCAAAGATAATCAACAATGTCTATGACATATTTCACTCGAAAATAGTATGACACTCGGATGACTAATTTAGCTTCCACATGACTTCTCAGCATTCATAGTTTATTATATGCTGCATTACACAGTGGAATGTGTGCAACTTGCAGCCCATTCTAGCCAGCAAATGCATATAAAGAAGTAGTGAAAACATGTTGCTCCATAAAATATAAAAACTCTGTGCCAAAGTTGTTGTGATCAGACCGATCAGTTTAGAAATAACTGGACTGGCTTGCCAGTCATTGAGAGGTCTTGTCACATTGATGAGTGTCTCCTATTAGTAATTAGGATTGGTGCTGTCTTTGTCACCTAAGAAACCAAATCTTTAAAAACTGTTTCACTGTTGAATAGATTTAAGGTACAGAGTAATTGATTGCATGAATCAGTACTAGTTTACTAGAACCATCTTTTGGCTTGTATGTGCTGCAAATGTGGACTTGGACACTCTCCTATTCTTTATACTTTCCCTAATTAGTGGCTGTCATACAATGAATTAAACGAGGGTCTTATAGCTACATTGCTTTACATTTTGGATATTCAGTGCCTTTAAAGCTTTTTGAATTCTTCTACTAACTACTAACTAAGAGATACTTTACACTGACCTTCTTGCAGATTCATTTGAAATATTGTTTTGATGTAGATTTTGCCAGATAATTGACTTACCAACAGTTTGGTGAATATTCAAGCTAAACTGTACCTTTATTTAAGCATGTGTTATCCATTGAACTTAAAGTTTTTTGCATCATTAAATATTAAACTGTCAGCAAAGTATGCCTTTGTGAATATGTGGTGTATTTGGTATATTTAGTTAAACTCAATATATGAAGATTAGTTTCACTGTGTACAGTTCTTGACCCAGAGAGGCTGTCTGGGCAAAGCTTGTGACTCCATGTTGTTGAAGTGGATTTCTTTAATTGAGACTGCTGGCTGCTCTTTGTTAATTTGTGCTGTGGCGTGAATGAATACCCAGATCACAAAAGGTTTCAGTAAACAAAGGATCAGGATCTTTTTAGTTATTGTGTGTTACTGTGTTCTGTGGCCTGTCTTTTTTAATTGTGCAGCACTTTGGTTCAGCTCTTGGTGATTTTAAATGTGCTTTATCTGCATTTGACTTTGACTCAATGCAGCCAATGTCGATCAATTGAAACTGTCCCGATCGAGTTCCACTTTGTTTGTGTAGCACAAATATGAATCACACAGAGCAGCTGAGGACACATTTGTTCATTGTTTATTCACTTTTATGTTCATCTGTTAACAGAGACAGTGGCGCCAGCTTGTGCACTTCAACTTCCATGATTTCCGCAATGCAGGAGCGAGGCTTAAGAGATAATTAGTTTGTGTGGCTTTAATGACAATATGACCTTTGCATTAAGAGCAGTGATACTCTTACACATTTCTTTTATGCGGTTCCTGTAGTTATTATGAAGAAAAGTTTCCCACTCACACGCATAACCTATGCTGCCTTTGAACAATGTAATGTTTGAATGTTATACACGGACGTTTTTGTAATAATTCGACTGTGATGTTACAAAAGAAAAGGGAGTGTGAACCAGTGTGTGACTAAATGGTCTGTATGATGAATTTGTGGTCTATTAATGTTGAAAAATAGAATTTAGGAACATTTCTGAATTTATGATCATCTTAAGCTGTGTGTGCAGAACAGTCAAACATGTGAGAACTGGTGAGTCACAAAGTATATTTCACAATTTATGTAAAAGATAATCTCCAATTATGATTGACAAGTGTCTTTCAAAAGCTTTACAGTTAAAACTGTAGCTGATATCAATCTAATATGTTGATTAAAAATACCTACAGAGAAATAAATTCCTGGAATCAAGGAACAGAGAAGCTAAGCTGAACTTGCCCTTTTCACCTCTGAACTTGCTTCTTCTCTGTGAGAGACCTTGAGGTCTTGTCAAACTTGGCGCTTGGAAGTGGTTTAGTCTCAGTTTCAGAAGTGAGGCGCCAATGTTCCACTGGCCTTTGAGCCAGTGCCTCAAGACTTTTCACAGGTGAGGTTAAAGACATCAGGCTGTGATGGAAGGCCTGCCAGTGTTGATTCAGAGTGCAGATGAGAAATATCCTGACATGGTATAAGTCCTCTCAGCAGCCCTGCACTGTTTGGTGTGGGAGCCTCAGAGCAGCGTGATAGAGAAACAGATCTTTCTTGTGCTGATATAACGGTTTGCCTCCACTAAGGCAAGGACAAGCCAGCGGGCCGCATCACTGAGAGTGAGAACACTTTCAATAAAAATAGAAACAACGGTTAAAATTTGGCAGAGTAATGCAAACCCGAGAATACAGATGTCCTGTTGATTTTTAGATGTTACAGAGGATTTTTAAGGCATTGCATAGCCTGGCACCCAAAACTTGCAGCCTGAGGTCCTCTTTCAAGAGTGCCTTCACTACATCCCTTTTACAAACTGAAAAACACTGACAGTTGGTTGTGAGATGTTTTTAGGACATGTGTGGCAGATAATCAGTTTTAGATTTTATGGTGTGTCCCACACTGTTGACTGTAGTTGGCCCTTATCAGCAGCTTATCAGCAGCTGCTTGAATGAAAGCTCAGGACTGAGATCAGGATAGATGCCACCTTAAAATGATATTGATGCTCATGAAGTGTTTCGAGATCAAGTTATATTAAAGCAGTCATTTTTACATCCCTTTCACAAACCTGGTAAAAATACCAAACAGATGACTGTGCCGCAGTTGTTAGTGAGACCACTAGTCTATCTGATATTATGACTGTTTCGCAGCCTCACACTTGTTGCATTGTGAGTTCTACAGTGGTTATTTTGGAGTTCCAAAACTGATATTGTGCAGGAAGAAGCAACTGCTAAAAATCTGACTCTTTTTATCTGTGTTATGAATGAACGAAACGTATATGGCACACCTTTGCTTTGAAAATAACCTGGATAAACCTCAATCTGCTCTATTCGCTTGTCACATGATACCACAGTGACTCACACCCCTAAGATACTGCCTGTCTGGGTCACTGTTTGAGTTATATTTATTTCCATAACCCATTTCTCATTTGGAATAGTCGAGTAAATTTAGGCTAATAAGTGAAATAATAATCTATCATCTTGGTCTGCCCTCATACAAAGATGACATTTACAGCTTAATTTTGCTTGTGAAATAATGAAACTTTGAATAATTTACTTAGCTGTTACATCCGTGCAGAAATATTATTTCTCACTCAGGGTCATTTTGTACCAGTAAGCAGCTCTAAAATGAAGTAAAAATGTGTTTTAATCTCTCACACAGTGGTAAAAACAATTTTTCATAGACTGTCCAGCAGTGCCACTGTTAATCCCAGAGCATGTGGCCTGACTTAAAACTTAGCACACTTTTGATCTGTCGGATTACAGCTTTTCCCAGCCCTTTCCCACCAGTTTTTCTTCTCATAGTGTTTCCCGTGTTGAACTCTTTTGTCTTCCACTTTCTGATCTCGTCCATGTTAAAGCTTTTACCTCTACATGGATAATAGCAGCCTGTCATTTCCACAGGTGTCATGACAATACAGTGACACAAATAGTGCTTGTGTTGGTTGACAGATGTCTGGTTGTCTATCTTACACATGGTTGGTACTGGAAAAACAGCCTTGTGTTGAGAGCACTGATTCAGGTTTGTGCACAGGTAGTTTAGATGTCTCAAAACAGGTACCACATCAGATGTAGGAAAGTTTTTTTTTAAATATGTTACATATTTATGGGCAGAGAGTGGCTTCAGTTAATGGATGATGAGTGCTACCTTGGCTTGAGTCATTTGTTGTTTAACCAGAGCAGCGGAGTCACCCAGCACCAAATAGGAAGAGTAGACTGGCTGCAGATTTGATAAAGTAGCAGGTTGCACTTTGTCTAGAAAATCTGAAAACTATATATACATGCATCAGCCATAATTATACAACCACCTGCCTTATGCTGTGTAGCCAAAATAGCTCTGACACGTCGAGATATTCACTCCACAGACCGCTGAAGGTGTCCTGTGGTATCAGGCACCAAGACATTATCTGCAGATACTTTAAGGCCTGGAAGTTGTGAGGTGAGGCCTCCATGCATCAGACTTGTTTTTACAGCTCAGCCCACAGATCAGGCTTGGTGCTTATGTTTCTCTTAAGGGGCACACATACTCCTAGGATGAGAAGAAGAACACATTAAGAACTTTAGGGAGCAATAAAAATGGATCAACTAATTAGTTTTTATCTAATTAAGGGTTACATTTTGCTGTGTATTTGTTACAGCTAGCCTCCTTTGCCTGTTCAGTGTGACTACAGTCGTGAGAATTGAACTGCACCTTGGCGAACATAAAAAGCTTCAGTGGAGACAGTGGAGAGACCTTTTAGTTTGTAGAGAATACCACAGAAATACTCACATCCTATTAGGAGCAGTCTGCGGTTGTTTTAATTATGACAAGGTAACATATTAAAACACAATAAAAGCAATCAGTGATCCCTGCTCATGGTTTTAACCTTGATATTAGATTAACTGCCATGTAAAGTGGCTGTCTGTGGCCATCGTATCAGTTTCACACTGTACATAAATCAGCTTCTCAAGCTTTCTTACTGGGCCTGGCTCTCCCAGCCTACATAACTACTTCAAATCAATAATAAATAGCCACATTCACTGGGTAGAACTGTTTGGCCCTACACTTAGTCCAATTAGTATTACAATCCATTGTCACATTTACTTCCGTAATGGCAAAGTTCATTATTTTTTTAAATACAGTTGTGTACAAACTTGGTCTTCAAAGTAGACATTTTCAAATTATTTGTACTGCGCAATAGACTGCAAACCGTGGGCATGAACGTAATGAACACACATTTAACATTCAGTAGTAAGAACTATTGTCAGTTACTTTAGTGCGTCAAACTGTTATCTTTTACAGTAACATTTTTATGTTATATGTGCTGGTTCAGACCCTTGATATAATAAATATACCATATATTGCAGGGTCTCGTTACTTCAGGACATCTAGTTTAAATAGCATAAATCCTGTATGACTTTCATTTCCTAAGAAACGTGCTCACCAAATAACATTACTTTAGCATATAGAGTAGCATAAGCAACTGATGAACTGTTGTCATAGAAGTCATGTATATAGTCTTCTGCTGCTATTGTTCTTTCGCCTAAACTCAGCATATTCTTTGACATAGTTGTATTTAAAATGTTGAGACAAATTGGCCCCGTTTCTCTTTAGAACAACAAATTTGTTCTTGCAGTATTTGTTTACTGTGTAGTCCTGTTTAGTGTTGTGTTTCCTGAAGCCACAGTGGGCCCGTAAGACTGAGTAGGGCTGCTAGATTAAGGCAAAAATCATTGTGACAGTTGGTTTGGTCAGTGATTAGATCCTAATTATTTTACACGGTTACTCATTGACTTTAGAAACATTGTGCATTTATTCATCTTTAGGGAATTCATGTTCCCTGGTAGTAAGTGAACAACCAACCCTGATTTGCATTTGGGCTTTTAGGTGGAGGAAAAAATCTTTTTATATGAGTTGCACATCTGCTCTGATGGTTCTTTTTTTTTTTTTTTTACATGAAGAACAGCTTCCCACTAATGATGACACTAGAAGCAGCAGTGCCCTTGTTGATTTGCTACATCTGCTACAAATAATGATGTTTATAATTTTACAAGTTAAGTGGGTTTTCAGAGAATTAGCTCTGCTGTGGATGCTACTAAACTAATATTTGATCAGTGAAAGAGCTTTCAGACATTTGATTTAGTTACAACCTGAGAAATGAAGTTAAACTAGTGATGCTGCAACCCAACACTGTATTCTCACTGGTGGTGGCCTCTCAAAGCTGACTGAGAAAGAATTTTTAGTTACACAGCAGAGGAAGGGTAGGTGGTCAAAGATTTGTTAGTAAGCCCGGTGGTCACATTGATAAACAACAAGACTAGCTCATGATGAGGAACAAAGCTTGGCTATAATACCCCATGAGTAGGAAGGGAAGTGATAAAGAAAGCACATTGAGTGCAGAGTATGATGGCAACAAAACACTTTTTCCTCCAAATGCTTCCATGAATTATAGACTTATGTCATTAGGTCATGGCTCATTGTTCACATTTTCCTTTTTGTCTGTGTGTTGAAGAACAAGACAGAAAGGGAAAGGATAAAACGTCTAGCCTTAGTTATCTTGGAGCTATTTGTATGTAAATCTTTGTTTTGCTTATGTTCAGGTTTTGTAGTTACAATCTATATAAAACATCTAAGCACTAAAGATAAAATGTGATATTTTAAAGTTGTTCACCATGCTAAAACAATTAAAACAGCAAAGTTGATTAGTCAAGACGTGTTGAGTAATGGTTTATTTGGTGGCTTTATTGATTTATTGCTCATTGTAGGTTGAAAGCAGTTCACAGCACTGTCAAATAAAATACTAATTTATAGCATCTGTTGATAATCATCTCTTAATGTATCTGCCATTAGGCTGTGCAAGAGCCATACTCGATCAGCTGTTCATGTTTATGCCTTTTGTTGTGGTTTGATATACAAATATTCAGTGGATTTTTTTTGACATCTTACTGTTTCTGTCCAGGAACACTGATGATTGTCATGTTTAGTCTTGTTTGAAAAAAGATCAACAGCTGCCTCATGTTTTATTTTTTTCCCCAAGCCGCATTGCTTATTAATACAATAGCAGACTAATCAAATGAGAGACAACAATGTGGCTTTAGGCTGGGCTCGAGAAACCTATAAATATCTCTGAAGTCATGCTGACTCCTGGAGGCCCCAAACAGGGTCCTCGATGTTCTAGCAAGAAAACTGATTTCATCTGTCAGCCCCGTATTCAGAACCAGAGGGATGTCTTATCTGCTGTTGCACTTAAGTTTTTTTTGTGGCTGTTTCTGATGGGGACGCTAGATGCTAGATTTTTTTAGGAATCCTCTGAATGCATCCTCCCCTTATAGGAGACTACCATCTCTTTTTTAATCTAATTTCATTTGCATATTAAACAGGTTTTTGAAATGCTCTGTCTCGCCTTTTCTTGCTCTAGTGTGGTTATTTTCTCTCCTTATCACCCAAGATCAGGTGACACTCTCCCTACCACTCTAGTCCAAGTTGACTTGACACACAGCAGTTTCAAAATTGGATGCTCAGTTTGGGGACCGTAATCGGCAGGTTGGGCACAGCGGCAGGTGGAAGTTTGCGCTTCACAGCAGGCAGCTTTGGACAGACTTTGCGAGGGTTGCTGCAGGCTTCAGTTCTGGAGCTGTGGCAGGTTGTGGTCACAAAGTGTCTTCCCAGCTAACCTTATTAGCATGTCATAGCCCATAGACTAGTGCAAAGCCAAAATGTTTCAGCTGAAGTGAGACATAAATACACTGTTCTGACAGTAACTGTTCTGATCATGGGTCACATTGACCCAACAACGTCTCGTACTGAACCAGACATCTTGTGCTGAAAGATCTGGGATGAATGTTTTAGGGCTGGACCCGAAGATCCGAATATTCAGTCATTAGAGTGGTATCCGAATTTTTGATTTCTCGGTACGTAAAAAATGATATCATTGGTCTTTCAGTCTGGAAAAAGTCTGAAGCACAGTTTCAGTTTCTCGTTGAATCTACTTAACAGAGGATTCCAGCTGAGTGCTTGCTACTGTGCAACAAACATGTTCTCTAAAAACTGTAGATAATTGAACACTTTGGCATGTGCTTTGTATTTTTCAATGCACTTTAACTGTTAGTGTTTTTCCCTGCAGATTATATGTTAATGTTTTGTCAAATGTCTCTCCCAGTTAAACTTTTTAAAAAAATGTTTTGCTTTGTTTTCCCCTTTAGGGTTCCAGGTTGGTGTGGTGAGAGCAAGCTAACTGTGGGGAGGAGGACCGCCTGGGGCATCGTGTCCCTGGCTCTCAAGGTAGGAATTTACCAAACAGCAAGAAACTTTAACCTGTTAGATGAGTGACTGAAACTTATTGACTGAATTAAACATATTGTTGAAATGTGGTTGTAGAATAGCTTCAATGCAAACCAGCAAGACAACCATGAAACTGCCTAGAAAAATCTACACCGTAAAATAAAAATGTGCAAATGTGTATGTTTACAGTTGTGTGTATGTATGTGTATATGTATATATGTATGTATGTATGTATATTGGAATTGTTTTTTATTTAGAATAATTTTTTTGTTTTGTTTTTTTATCAGTCCGATGGCAAGTTTTTTACATCGAGATTTCAGTCATGATGTGCTCCAACTAGTGTATGTTCTGTTTGACAATAGAGTGACTATTCTATTCTTCTATTCTATGCTAAGCTGCCTAGAAGCTTATTCAATTTCTAGTTTGCTGCTTTGGGCTCCCGCTGAGCTTGAGCTAAATATGTCTTTTCCCATGAACGCTCACCAACATTGTAGTTACCTTCTAATTTTGTGGTATTCTATGTAGCCACAAAATCCACAAATATCCAAATTCAAATCACAAGACAACCAAGATATAAATTCCCAGTTTTACTGCCATGTTCCAGGCACTGTTTGGAAAAAAGCATTTATTTAATTATTTAAAAATCTTTCTGTGTAAATATCTCATGTTACAACATGAACACCTGCGGCTTATAGACAAGTGCAGCCTATATATGTACAGAGTTTTTTTTTCTTTTTACATTTAGTGGGTGCGGCTTATATTCAGGTGCGCTCAATAGTCCGGAAATTACGGTACTAACTACAGTCTGTGACATAATGTCAGCAGCATTTGGAACGTTATTGTGGTTATTTGCTGATATCGATTGACTTGTTTTATGTTACCTAATGTATTACTTTATACCACTGAAACATTGCACTGTCTGATGACATAGAGGGGGGCAGGCATGTATGTGTGTGTGTGTAACGAGGCACACCCACACATTTTTTCAAAAGCATTTTTTGACAAATATATAACTGAGCATTATATTTAGCTGCCTCTCCCATGAGTTGGACTCCACCTCCACCATCTTGGACTGCAGCTGGTAATGGTAGTTGACTATCTTATCAAGCTGGGACTTTATGACGTCCTTATCCTGCTCTGAAGCCTTGGTGAGCTTGACATAGCTCTTCATGAACCAGTTCTCCACCTGCGGCAGGCTCTACTTGGAATACCCTTTTAGTTCACAGCAGGCGTCTTGGAGAGCAGAACAAGGAATTCAAGACGGTGGAGTTAGTGTGTCCGTGGGTCAATCAAATAACTTTGAGGACTGCCACGAAAGCGACCCAGTCTACAAGTAGAGAGTGATGAGAACAAAGTCCTGGCTGTTATTCACTGTCATATCTCAGAACAGAAGGGGACATTGCCACCAAGTTTCGTATTTGGTCAGATACTGATTTGGTGACACTAATCTTAAAATGGTGGTTTCTGTTTAGATTTTCTGTGCTGCCAGGGTAAGATGTGTGCAAAGCATCTATGTTTTAGAATTTGTAGCTTTGTACAGCAACATTCACGTTTGAAGCTTTGTGTACTGAATCAGCTTTTCTGCTGAGCTTGTGAACACAAGGAATTTCGTTTTCTGTCTCCCTAACTTCACACACTTCAGGGTTTTTACTACCTATAATATATGAGTCTGGGTAGAAATGGATGCAAATTTGACTGGTAGGTGGAAGGATGAAACTGCGATTCAGTAACTTTAGTTGTTTCTGCTATCTAGAAGAGCATCAAGCGATCAGTTCTTTCTTTTGCTGTCATCTGAATGTGCACTATGATCACATGGTTTGTAAACATGTCTATACACAGTTAATACACTGAGATTTTGTGACTGTTCCCCATCAAATAACCTGACTGAAAATATAACTAGACCTGAGTTAACGTGTAATATATTGGAACTTGAGCCATAAACAGGGTCAATGTGTCTGTCTCTCAGCCACAAAGTTTTAACTTTGCTCCATTGTCTGTGTGGAGCCTGTAATAACAGGTTTCAACCCCCTGTCAACTGGACAGACTATGTAACAGTCTTTAATTCAGTAACCACATGAGTGTGATACTTTGAAATAGTTTCTGGTTGCTGTTTCCATTGGTGTGCTATCTCCGAGTCATCATTCCAGGGCAGAAATCTTGTGATTTTGTCCATGATACACTGGTGTCGGCATTTCCAGTCATAGCAGAAATTCCCCCACTGCTTAGCGCTGGCCAGGGGGGCTGCCATTGTAAAATACTAGGAAGGGCTTGGTCCTAAGCAAAATATCCCGCAGTATGCCAGAGAAAAAGTCCACCCGAGTGCAGCGGGCAGATAAGATCCGAATGTGGGGGGCGGCAATACAGGGACATTTTCTTTGTAAAGCGGTTGGGGCAGTAACAGGGTAGCTGAGGGTGGTCACCATGCCCTGACACCATGACAGCACTGTGTGTTTGTGTACTGTTTTTATGTTTTTATGCTGTTCCATATTTATGTATTTTGAAATGGGTTTTTTTTGGAGTTATCTCAGCTTTGACTCCCACCAATCTACCAATGCTGACCTGGAAAAGGAACAGCACTGTAACAGAATTCTGTCAGTGTCAAATTGGAGTGTAATTAGACAAAAGTCACAACAAAATGTACAACTGTAGGGTTGTGTGTGGGAGCATGCCAAGCTGTGCTGTTACAAATCACTTCCAGAGTCTGGTTTTGTTCAGCCTCCCTCTGGATTGAAGCAAATTCAGAAAACACAGAAGCGTAACTGATTTATTAATTGACTGCCATCTCTTGACATTGGCGCCAGTAGCCTAACTAATTCTGTCGAAATACTTCCTGAGAGTTTGATTCTTTGTACACATTAATTTTCATTTAACTTAACGCAGTGCATAAGCAATTAAATAATAATAATAACAATAATGATGATAATAATGACAACAGTTATTATTATTATTATTATTATTATTATTATTATTATTATTATTATTATTATTATTATTATTATTATTATTATTATTATTATTATTATTATTATATAGAGCTTTTCAAGATGCTTAGACATAGCAACGAAACAATCGAGACAGATTGTCTGCAGCCTAACTAGTATTTCAAGTGGCCTGTTTGTCTTGACACAGATGCCCCTCTCTGTCAATATCAAGGCTGAATTCACATACACATTCAAAGTCATAGTGTGGCTTCCCTGGCAGCTGGCTAGTCCTCTGGGACAACTGAGAGGGGGAAGGAGAGATGAGCTTGATATTGGATAACACAAATCTGATGACTTAGTCGATCTGTGTGTTAGGTATGTTGACACTCTTAAGAGATAATCTCAGGTGTTCTGAGGTCAAGCACCTGTTGAGGAATTGCTGTGCATTCTTGTAGTTGGAGCCTCATGTGCTCTGAAGAACATCTGAGTGCTGTTAGCTTTCCTGTACTTTGTATTAATAGACAGTAGTACCGCTTATTAGCTCTTTTCCCACATACTGTAAAAGAGTTCACACCGATTTGAAATAGATTGTACCAGCTTCAGGAAAAAACAGAATGGTCCTGCTCACTATCTTCCTTATTGGATATTCTGCAGAGTATGTGCTTGTCTCATAGTCTGAATAGTTCCTGTATATGGTAGAAATTGTTAAATTGTTATCGTCATAAAAATAGGCAAAACTGAAAAAACTTTCTCATCTCAAGACCATTGTTGCTCATTCTGCATCTCCAAGTACGAGTGGGTCCGCTAGGGATAGTTATTTAAATTTTGTCAGTTGCACAAGTTTGTACGAGTCGGTATGGACTGTTGCGGATGTCTGCATGCTGCCTGGAATTTGTGTCCACACAGCCACTACACTACAACAGCATTAGTGTGCTTGCATGGAATATGTAGACGCTGATCTACTGCACAAGTAGTATAATTTTGAACAACTATGTATCCCTGATTTTTACAGCTGTCTGTTTGCCCATTCACAAGGCGGTATAATCCCACTTTAATGCTTTGAGAGTGATTAGTAAGATTGTAGCTGTCTCCAATATCTAATAGTAAATATATCTGTTGACCAATATTCACTGCTTAAAGTTGTGAAGTCTTTTTCCACAGCCTTCACCCGGACATTTTGTCTGTTGTGTTTGCAGTAACTAAGGAAGGGGCTTGGCAAACTGTTCCGCAGCATGGAGAAGGAAGACCTGAAGGTCCTCAACAAGGGGGAGGAGGAGGAGATGGTATGACTCTTTTCATATTCCATCACTACCAGTGTGAGAATAATTGCATTTTGACTCAACAGACCGTACTCTTCTCTCATCCCTAAGGAGCTGCAGGGCTACCGTCTGTGTCGTTGGCGACTGGCCCTGGTGGGCCTCGGGGTACTATGTACAGGGGGCTTCCTCCTCCTGCTGCTCTATTGGATGCCAGAATGGTGCGTCAAGTCCACCTGCACCCGTACCACAGCCCGTGATGCTGAAGTGGTGTTGCTGCGCTCTACGGTAGGTGGCCAGTACAGCTGCATTGCTTCACTGATCAGTTCATCAACAGAAAATGTGCTGACAACTACTTGCCAAATAGTCAGTTACTCAATTCAGGCACTTTCTTATTTTGTCATAAATTACTTTGAATAGAATGCCGTTTGATTTAGACAAAATAAGCTAATGCAGGACATCCCTGAAGAATTGTAAACAGCATTTTTTGCTCAATTAATCAAGAAAATAATTGCCAAATTAATCCATAATCACAAAAGGTGTTGTTGTGTCCAATCACATATTGAGGTATTGGAAGTCCAGAAAAGTAACTGCATGGCAAAGTAGTGATTATTTATGTATCTCACTGGCAGGCCTTTAGAAAAATCACACAGTCAATATAGTACTGTATCGGATGTTTACCAAGCGTAATGTAATGTTACTTTTCCATTTCAATCAAATGAAATGAAGCAGTTGTGATTTGACACAGGTGCTTCCAAATGTGCCATAATGAAAATTATCCCAGCATTTTTTTTTAAACCAAGAAAGTCAAGCTCACAGGATATATGCAGAATACCTAAACCTGAAGTCTGTGTTCTTCCAGAGCTGCGCATGAACACAACTGAAGTACTGTAGTAGTACAATGACGTGCATTAGTCGTCCATAGCACACACTGGACTCACTTACCTGGGTCAAATTACAGTACAGGCATAAGCCAGGAATTCAGATTTCAGAAGATAAAGTTTTAGTGCTGAGGGCCAATATATGCAATCAGAAAAATACACTGTAGCCTGACAACAGCCTGCGCAAAAATCCAAGAAGAGTCTGAAAACATGTGATAGCAGGGAGATTTTTGCTTTCTCTCTGCCAAGATCAAGATAAACTCAAAGTATTCACTCCCTTTTTTGTTCTGCCTCAGTAGACCATCAAAAACCACATTATACTTTCATCAGCCAATCCATCATGGTTAAGTGTCCTTCACTGATCTATGATATTAGTAACCTACTGTAGATTAGAATTCAGTACTGAGTGAATGCAGCTCACTGCAGGTATTAATTAGTCAGTATCACATCTCTTCAAGAACTTCACAGCTTATTTTCTCATTAAGCACACAGAACTGCTGTCACAACAATAAAATGTTATGCAACATTCGAATTTCTAGCTTTTTTCCATCATTTAGAACACAGCAGACTGACTGTCTCTTTACAACTCTTTCCAACAATAAAACACACACGGGATCTATCAGAAAGATAGATAATAAGCAGCTGATGTGAAATTCCCCTCAAGCATTAAACTTCATTAGTTATGGACAGGGTTATGTCCTTACTGAATGACGGTTCTTAAAAGTTCCGTGGATTAACTTTGTTCTCATGTGTTGTTGACCAGGATGAGTTCCGGCGCTGGTTCCTGGCCAGAGTGCGAGTGATGCTGGCCCCGGGGAGCAACCCCTTCCACAGCCTGGAGACCCAGACCACCTCCCCCTCCTCCCCTTCCTCTCCCTCCTGCCCCTTCTCCTCCCCTGCCTCCCCCCCTCTGGCCAACGGACACACCCCTCACCCCTCCGATGGCAGCCCCGCTCAGGAGCTCATCAGTAGATTTGCCGACTACCAGCCCACACAGGTAGGCACAACGTGCCCACACAGGTAGGCACAACGTGTCCCCAAGATCCTGTACAAAATATTGTTTTTATGAACGCACCAATGATAGACCACCTATCAGCTGATAGAAAGGTTGCCATGTTTTAATCATGTGTATTTATACTCCCTATTTATAATAGATATTCAAGTACTCAATTTAAAGTAAATGCAGTTGGATTTTTGTATCTTGGACTTTATCAGACTGCTTCTGCTGTTTGTTTTGTTTATGATTTCAAGTGTATGTACAAGAATACAGTAAATCTGTCAAAGAGTGTTTTAAGACAACTTTGTGTCTTACTTTTGTCCATCTTCTCTTCTGTTCTCCTCAGATTCGCTATTTTACTTTCCATAGCACAAAGTATTATTGGAACGATGAGGTGCAGAACTTTGAGGTTTTAACGTAAGCATTCTCTAAATACATTTTATAAATTTTATGTTTTTTTTTTTCACAAGTTTGCAAACTGTATTTGCTGCACAAAATTCCCCAGTATGCATATTTGGCTAAGGATAACGCACAGCAATATTGATCGCTAAATCTATAAACACAGTTTAACTCATAAAGAGCCATTCAATAAAATGAACAAAACAAGTTAAATATTAGACTAACATCACTGGTTTTGTTACGGGTAATTAAAAGTGTCCATTTTGTGTCCTCCTTCTACTTATATTACCTTTATAGCGGCCTGGAGGATCTGCAGGTCAGCTGCTCCACTCTCCACTCGGAGCACAGCACAGGCCTGACCAGGAATCAGCAGGAGTACAGGTGACATGGATACATCACACAAGTGTATATGCCATTTAAGGAGAAAAGAATTCGGCCTGTTGGAAACCTTTTTCTATTGTTTGAGTTGTTTGCACGGTAACTGCAAATTATAATCCCCTTGCTTACGAGGGGTGTCGCTGTGCACAACATTAATGGTTTAGTATGCACCTCACTTTTGGGTTCAAGGTTTGATGGACTAGCAAATTGTATAATTCTTATTATTACAGTTAAGACATTCAAATGCTGGCATATTTTCAACACGAATAAATAGCAAGAATAAATAGCAGAAATTTATAGAGTAATGCTGCTTTGTAAGACTCTGACCTTTATAAAATAAAAAATTACAATCATTCTTTATTCCTGAAATGTTTGCTCTCCTTTCCCATATTTCTTATCCATCTCCACTGCTAATTAAGGCAAAATGTTAAACAAATAACTTTAAAATAGCAGTTCATACTCTATTTATACTTTGCTGATTAAAAGCCCTTCAACTAAAGAGGAGAAACTAATCATCTGACAGTTTGGGTCAAAATGGAAACCTACATGTCCATTCTGTTATAATGTTGTGTGATTTACCATGGGTGCGTTAGTGTGTGACTGGGTGTGTCTAAATGTGACGGTCTGGTACACGACACTAAACACAATGTCTCTCTCACCTCTTGTCAGGAGACTGTTCTTCGGAGTGAATGAAATTGCAGTGAAAGTGCCTTCTGTTTTCAAGCTGCTTATCAAAGAGGTAGAGCCCACTCCGCATTAACATATGCAATATTTTCCTTAACTTAGAGTTTCAGTTTTCCATGAATGAAAGACTGTCAACTTCTGTGCTCATCTCATTGTAGTTGCATCGATATTTCAATACACTCTTACATCAAATATTAATAATGTGATTTGGTGTGCGGCACACAGAATTTATAGACAGCAGACTTCTTCTTCAGTTGTCAGAATGTAAATCTTCATGAGCTACTAACTTGTAATAGCTTTGAAAGAAGTACTGATTTTTACATTAAGGATAAAAACATTATATTTTGTGTCTTTGGATTTATTTTTTTTGTTACAAGAGTGATTGATACCTCTGAAGTCAGTTTAGGTGCCAGCTTTGGTTAGTTGGTAAGAAATCAGTTGCCACTTTTGCATGTTTCATAATGTATTTCCTAGAAGAGTTGAAATGATTGGTTAGTTATTGCTACAATTCAAAGTCATTTTTTAAACCAACAAATTCAAAACATGCACTTGTTCTAGATAATAATTTAGCTTTTTTAGTCCTTCCATGAGGACTGTATTTCATTGGGTTTTAGATTGTTGATCAGACAAAATATATATATTTCAATTTAGATTCTATCAAAATGATTATGGGGACATATTGTATGCCTAATGAGCAGTTGATTTATTGAGAAAATAATGATCAAATTAATTGTTAATAAAAACAATCTTTATTTGCATCTCTACTTAAAAGTTTGCTAGCAGAGAATCTTGTTGGCATGAGAACATTTTCATACTTTAAAGTAAACTTGTTGTTTCAGTTCCTGCAAAACCTAAAATAACAAACCAATGCATGTATCCTTTAGAAATGCCTCAATAAAGAAAGATCCATATTTGATAAATACTTCCGTGTGGTTAATTCTGCAAGGCATTGAGACACAGAAAAGAGCAGTGTGCAACCAGGATCTATTTTAGTAATGTAAACAGCTACTCCTCTGCTTTGGGGCATTTATGCTTTCTGTATCTCCTACAACCACTGCTTCACTCTCATTATCGTTCCTTTAGCCAGGTTTCTGTTGCAAATTCATTTTGATCAAACTTAAACTGCTAGTAAATACAGAAACTTTTCCAGTTATGTGAACACTTGTTAAAGAAAAATATTTGGATTATTTACTTAATACGTTTCAACAAGAGAAGTACTTAATTGGTCTTAATACTACACTAATGGGTCTTGCAGACAAACACCGTAATGTGGGTCACAGCTTGGATAACATTACTTGACGGACATGTGTGTTGAACCAGGTTTTCTTGTGGTATCTGATTCTCGTACACCTTAGACACTGCTAAAGCGTGTATAGAAAAGTGTGCGCCACCAGTATATCTTAAGTTGTATAAATGATTAATGATCACACATCTTGTAAAATAGTTTATGCACACACACGGTAGCATTAGTATATAGCAGAATTTTCCTTTACCATCTTGATTTCATCTCTTGCAGACACCTCTGTTTTTAGGTTCACCTCTGCATTTGCCACACTAATGCCTCTCTCTGTCTCCTCCTGCAGGTCCTCAACCCTTTCTACATCTTCCAGCTCTTCAGTGTGATCCTGTGGAGTGCCGATGAGTATTACTACTATGCTGTTGCCATTGTTTTCATGTCGGTCATATCCATAGCTACCTCTCTGTACACCATCAAAAAGGTGAGGTCTACAACACATTAAACTTCTTTATGAGACTATTGCCTTTTAGCAAGAGCATATTTAACAAAAATGTGATCAAAGTGTTGCAACATGTTCAGTTTTTTTTTAATGTAGCTATAATTGAAATTTTATGAAGCACATTTTTGGTGGAGGTATACCAATATGGAGTCATAGAAATGCTAAAATATGATTTTTGTGAATACATTTATTTATTATAAAATGTGTTTGTAATATCCTCAGTTTATGTTTATTTATCTAGTCTAGTTGCAGTACTAATAATATATTAGCCACTGCTGTATCTCTCCATCCCTAGTTTTTATACTGTGTCTTCTCATATACACATGACAGCTTACTTTGCTTTTTGCTGTTTTTTAACAACACTAACGATAGGGCCAAGGCCTGTTAAGGATGGTTTGTCCATGCGTTGATATCATGACGTTTAAAGAACAATGGATAGCTTGATTACTTCAAAATAAATTCAGGAAGGTTTAGTGATCAGATCTTTCCCTGAGACACAACAACAGATCAAAATACAAGCTTTCTATGCAAGACACTGTAATTCCTAAATGTCAGTAAAGACCTGAATGAGACGGCATCTAAGTGGTGTTATCGTACCATTAATGTGTCTTCTATCAAATTATTGATACTTTTCATTTTGGTTTTAAAGGTTATTTATGACGTTCGGGTTTTGATTTTGCAGTTTACAGTGTAGCGTGACAGGAAAAAAGGGTAAAGGGGGAAGTATGTGGGTTATGTGGTATGCGCCTTCACCATTTGACCACTGGATGCCCTTAATCTCAGACTGGTTTCCCCTGAAGTGAGACTCAGATATATGGAGCCATAAGTACCCAAGAGAATCACAGGAATGCATATTTAAAGAGTCTTTGAAGTTTTACCCGTCACTGCATGCGTCACAATAACTGAACTACTCCAGTGCTATGACAGACCCACTCACTGCCTCCATCATGTCTAATCCAGGGATTTCAGGCCAACATAAAGGCTCATCTGCACATGGTCTGCTGCCCCTGGACTCATAGCTCACAAATTCAAATGAAAACACTCCTGTAGTCACACAGGTGTTGGTGGGAATCAAGAAGCTGTAAAAGTTTTTAACTCCTGTTTTCTTTCTTCTCTTTCTTCAGCAATACGTCATGCTTCACGACATGGTGGCAGCTCACAGTATTGTCCGCGTGTCTGTATGCCGAGCCAATAATGGTTTGTCAGACTTTTTTGTTTTTGTCTCCTTTCTTTTTTTTGCAGATTTCCTTTGTAGAGTCATTTAAATAGTAGCACAGCATGTGTAGCTCTGTTCACTTCATTGCTTTTCGAGAGAATGCTTTCCAAACCAAACCTGACAGTCGACATTTTTCCGCTTCTGCACTGGGCCAGACTCAATTACACAGTCACCATGGCTGTCCTCCAGATGGCTGCTACAGGGAGACTCTGCAGAGTTAGGGAGAGGGAGTGTATGTGAGACAGTGGGTGTAGCATATCCATATATTCAAAGCTGTTTTTCATGGTTCTGCCCGTGCCGTTGTATGTCTGAACACCTTTTAAAACGATGTCTGATTCCGAACCACTGACAATATCATCAGGTGTCTTATGACCTGTAGCAAAAGAAAATAAATTCAGGAGTTGTCCAAAGGAGAACACTATGCTCGTGTTTAGAATCAAGCTTTGCTGTTGAGGCTCATACATAGCTTTAATTTTTGTTTATGTGTCCATTTATCGCACTGGCCACTGTTGTGATGCCTCAGCGTTTTTTCCTGCTACCTCTAGAGGTGTGAGTAATGAAAGATGTGCTGAACAAGACTCTGAGCCTGATACACACAATATTTCCTCATGCCCCTCCCTGTCCACCATCTGCTATTGTTGGCAAACACACTTTTCACCTTTCTTCACACTTATTTTCTATCTTGTGTTTTATCACCCATGATGCTCATCACCTGCTTGTATTTAATGCACACATTTGTCTCATTCTACCACTGATGCTCCCGCCTTCTTTGCAGATATTGAAGAGATTTTGTCTACTGACCTGGTGCCCGGCGATGTGATAGTCATCCCCAGCAATGGGACCATCATGCCATGTGACGCTGTGCTGGTCAGCGGCACATGCATAGTCAATGAAAGCATGCTCACAGGTTAGACAACAACTTCGTAAACTCATGTTGAAAAATTTTCCTATGTAATTTCCAAATAGCAAACTGCTTGTCCTGTACATTTCCTGCAACCCTATGTAATTTAAATCTACCTTTCATCAGGTGAGAGCGTTCCTGTGACAAAGACCAACCTCCCAAACCCAGGCCCAGGGGAGAGGGGGGAGGAGGCTTATAGTGCCTACAACACAGAGGAGCACAAGAGACATACACTCTTCTGTGGCACCAATGTGATCCAAACCCGCTTCTACACAGGCGAACTGGTCAAGGCTGTAGTTGTCCGCACAGGTCGGTCTGACTGCCAAGATTTTAGGAGCTTTAATATTATAGTGTAAATTTGTTCTTTAAGTCTATAACTCTTTTTTTAGGACCTTTAATTGTAATAGTGAGGCATTTAATGTCAATATATATGTGTTCTTCTGAGCTGGTACCACCTCTTGTGTAATCTTGCATCCGACAGTGACTTCAGTGTTTTGCTTAAGATGCTATTTCCCTAAAGGTAGCTGATTGAAGCTGACTGAAGTTGACTTTTCCACAGACAAACAATGACAGACTAACAATATTCAGAAGCAACCTTTAAGCCCTTAAATTCCTTGTTACAATAGCGTATGGAGAATTTCAGAGAAAGGTAATCTTATTTTCACTCAGGCTGCCAGTGCTTTATATGATTTGCTAAATATGTGTTAGTCACATTTCATATGAGCTTTCTTGAGAAGACTTTCGTCACCAAAGCCGTATCTCAACGGATAGGATGAAAGGAAAGCATAACATAATTTAAAAAAAACTTTGACCTGAGACTTCTTTATCCAGGTTTCAGCACAGCCAAAGGCCAGCTGGTGCGCTCCATCCTTTATCCCAAACCCACCGACTTCAAGCTGTACCGTGATGCCTACCTCTTCCTGTTGTGTTTGGTGGCTGTGGCTGGAATCGGCTTCGTATACTCTATTGTCCTCAGTATCATGAACAAGGTAATGTAGGAGGTAACGGGGGCAGATGAAACAAATGCAGTGTTCTGTTTGAGGGTTTCTGTGGGGGAATGAGAGACATGAGACAATGATAGCATTTGCTGGCTCTGTCTCTCTGTTGATGTACAATCATAAAAAATACATTGTTTTTACAATATGCATTATTTATATACACAACTAATTTAAAAAAATGTAATTGATGTTTATAATGTGTGTTTTTTTTTTTTTTTCCAAGCACAAACTATTTAAGTTGTGCCCTGTTTCTTACATGTACCTTAACAATCAGACCTGAAAGCTGGTCACTCAGTGTAACAGTTTAATCTGTTGACCACTGACCGGCTCACTGTGGCAGAGGCTTAAGAGAATTAAGAGATTTTTTCCCACTACATGGCAGAGTCATTCACAGTAACAGAGCCTTGATCAGCTTATGATGTTCTTTTTGCTAGCATGTTAGCATAGAATTTCACAGCATATCACTGGAGTCATTGTTCCCACCATCTGACAAATCGTGCTCCGTGATCGTTGTTTTGGCCCTGGTTTGGTCTGCCAACTCCACAGAATATTTCCACCATGGTGTTGGCTTGAGAGACTTTGCAGGGCTCTTGTTATGTCACCCTAAGCGAGTACAGGTACATCTTAGTTGCTACAGTTGCATCCATGAGGGAAGATTTTGACTTAAGAATAGAAATATAGAAACATAAATACTTTGTTAATCCTTGAGGGGAAATATGATTCAAAAAGTGTGAGGAAAATTTGATTTTTACAGTCATATAATTTCTATTGTTCATTCAATACCTTTTAAAACAGATACCAGTGAAATATGGAAAAGCTTTTCTTTCTGAGAGTCAGTCACCCGCTGTCTTTGACTGTAGGATTAGCAACAGACGAATCACTCAGATTGAATTAGTACTTTGGATTTTTTGTTAAGTAAGGATAAACCATGAACCCTTGCTGGTTGTCCAAATGCACATTTATATCTTGCGATGTGACAGCTAAAGACAAAAAGATTATCAAACGTGTAAAAGTCTAATCATTTTTCCTCTTTCTGCCAGGTGCCAGCTAAAACCATCATCATCGAGTCCCTGGACATCATCACCATCACTGTGCCACCAGCACTGCCAGCCGCCATGACAGCTGGCATTGTGTATGCGCAGCGACGCCTAAAACGCATCGGCATTTTCTGCATCAGCCCACAGAGGATCAATATCTGCGGGCAGATCAATCTGGTTTGCTTCGACAAAGTGAGTTTCATACTTATGTAAATTTAGGAGAAATATAAAGCACAGTGACATGAACAGTAGTTGAAGTAGAACATTGAGCAACTGAACTCATGTTGTCGATGTTTAGTTTGGTACCAAATTATATGAAGAAATGAATAATTACACACAAAGATCAATTAGAATTGATTAAGTAGAATTTGATTGTATTTCTTGTCTTTTCTTCTTCAAGACTGGAACTCTGACTGAAGATGGATTAGATCTGTGGGGAGTCCAGAGAGTTGAGAATGGCAGGTAAGTTGGTCTGAACTTAAATTTGAAAATGTGAAACTACCAGTTATGATAGGTTTTGGCTGCTTCCCAGTGAAGCTTTGGAAATGTGAAGTCAGTGTTTTATTTTTGCCATTGGTAAGCTGATGTTGTTTTACTGATTACCTTGGGGAAAGGATGTGAAATGAACTGAAATATATTTTGCTGAAAGTAAGATTTAAATCCCTGCAAATGCTGACGTTTTTCTGAGCAGTTGGGGGTGATTCTGTAGCATGAATCAGTGGTATAAGCATTTACATTTTCATCTTGAGATAACGTGTTTCACAACATAAAATCCACACTGTCAGTTTTTCTTCATTGCACCTCGTAATCTTTTTGTGAGAGTAAAAACTTAACTTTCTTTGTCCACCATTTCCTTCTCCTGTCTCTCCAGTTTCCACCTGTCAGAGGAAAATGCCTACAAGGAGAATCTTGTCAAGTCCCAGTTTGTGGCTTGCATGGCCACCTGCCACTCTCTTACCAAAATAGAAGGCCAGCTGTCTGGAGACCCGCTAGACCTCAAAATGTTTGAGGCTACAGGCTGGGTGAGTTGCTCTGTGTCTATCCATAAGCTTCACATGAGGGCAGCACGGTGGCAAATTAATTCCTCCGGTCACCTTTAAAAGTTGTTGTTGTCATCGGTAAACGAACAACAACTTGGAATCCATTTTGTATTTCGGGTCCCTGTCTGTGTGTGTTGAACAGAGATAGGGAATCAAAAGATAGCAGGCTAAATATTTACGTTTTCTCCTACCCTATCTCCTAAACGTCTTTTTTACATACACCCTTTCTGTTAATAGGCAGGCTGAATACCTTTCAGTCACATAAAAGTCTTAATTGATTGAACTTGGTACCACGGTTACTGTATCAGTCGCAGCACAGATCTGAAGGCTGCATGAATGCACTAACAATGATGGAGATCCTGAGATAAGAGAAGTGCTCTCCGTTCACACCAAGAAAAAGATAACCAGTGGTTTAACAGGACCGTAGAAGAGACAAGACTGTTAACAGACAGTGAGGGTTATACATTATACACGACTTCCTGGACTGTCTGGACTTCACTATTAGATGTCAAATATTACTTTTCCTCTCCAGGACAATCTTGGCTTTTCTTGGTATTAATGACTTAAAAAGCCAATAATGTTACATATACCATGTCTAAAAAAGGCTTTACTGTTGTCTGATCCCTTTTGCATTTTTTGTTCTTTTCATTATTTTTGTTTGCCCAGATCCTGGAGGAGGCCACGGAGGAGGAAACATCTCTACACAATCGTATCATGCCTACTGTAGTTCGACCACCAAAGCAGTTGTTGCCCCCAGAGCCTGCTGTATCACCAGAACAGGACATGGTATGTACAGCAACGCAGTTGTTCAACAGAAAACCAGAGGCCTTCTGTCTGGAAAAAAGTTAAAAATTTTATGAATAAATCTATCCAGCGTAGGGTGCAAATGATGCAGTTTTTTTCAGGGCCAGTAGTGCTTATTAATCATCAAGGAGACTGATATGTGGAAATGATTTGTAGTAAAAAAAAAAAAAATCTTAAGCACAAAATGTTGTCGAAATACTTTTATTCATTATATTTCACATAAGTGTAATTAAAGGAGAACTTTTACATTTAACATTTAAGTGTAGATTGTACTGTAAAATACACTTGTAATATATCGGCTCCAATAACTGACCACGCGATAATCGCTCGACCTGCAATCCAGAAATCTAAACCAGATGTTCTTGTGCATCTAAATAGCCTCAATATACCATGATAGCACAACAGCAACATATATTTAATCTTTACAGCTGTATTTTTTGTTTTCACATTTTGGTTTCATTTTTTTTCTTTTATTATAGGAACTCTATGAGCTCTCGGTAAGTAACCTGCTTCTTTTTAAAAATATAGTAGTTAAATTACTTCATTCACAATCCCCTTTTAAAGAATTATAAACTTTAGAATGAAGTGTCTTCAATTGTTTACATAGTGTTCATTTAGTTTTCATTTTAAAATGAGGCTTTCAAAGAATATTTTAAGAAGCTGACAAACTTCATAGTGACTAGTCAAATATAAAGGTAGCTTAAAATTGTAAAATGAAGCATGTTTTTGTTCACTGTGTATGAAATAGGCTCTAATCTCTGTAGCATTCATGACTTTGTCATCAAAGCCTTTAGATTGTTTAATACTTGCTCTTTTATTTGTATTATCATCTCTTCTATTTGAGCAGATGAATATTTTGTTGCTTTGTTCTGATAAAAGCTGCTGTTTTGTTTGGATGTCTGTGTGTGTGCAGTCAGCGTATGAGATAGGTATTGTGCGCCAGTTTCCTTTCTCCTCTGCGCTTCAGAGGATGAGTGTGGTAGCTCGCTTACTGGGGGAGAAACGTATGGATGCCTACATGAAGGGGGCTCCAGAGGTGGTGGCTGGTCTCTGCAAGAAAGAGACAGGTGAGGTACCCAGAAACTGTAGCTGCTATGGTAACCATTGCAACTGTAAAACATTTTAGAAAGGCCTTGTTTCTACCTGTTGTTCTGGGAGATGTGGCACATCAGTGTTGTCAATTCAAATCCAGTTAGATTTTATTTTTTGTTCCTCTTTGTCTACAATAAAGCTCAGCGTCTCAAAAACTATTTATTGGAATTTGAACAATGGGCCAAGTACCTTGTGATGTGAACAATGTCACTAAGTCTCATAAAGCATTTTGTTTTTTGGCTCAGCTGAGGTGCACAGGCAACACTGAACCTTTCCAAGTAGGTCACTTCTAACTAAACAGAGCAAATCTCCAACATTTTTAAGCCATTTTTCACAATTTATATTTAATACTTGTGTAGAGTCACCTCAAGAATTAATGGTTTGTTTTTGTGCTATATCAAACGTGTTGAGAAGAAATCTGACCAGAGTGTAAAATCCACAGCAGTTTCTTACATGTTCTTTGCTTTTTGCCTGTCTAAATGTACTTATTTCTTCAACTTTCAGTGCCAGAAAACTTTGCAGAGGTTTTGGAGGGCTACACGAAGCAGGGCTTTAGAGTCATTGCTCTGGCTCATCGCCGACTTGAATCCAAACTCACCTGGCACAAGGTCCAGAATATCAACAGGTAGTGTGCTGTATTTTGTTGCTATAAAACTTCATTTTAAACCTATCCTGAGAACTTGAAGCTGAAGACTGCTGGATCTTTTTAGCATGCTACTTCACACTGCTCACATTAAAAAGTCATGTCTGCATTCCTTTAGTAATAGTCTATATAAGGAAAATAGGGGAAGGGACTCTTACTTACTCAAAAGTAAAGTGATTTAGCATGAAGAGTTGTATTCCTGTTTTAGGTACGTTGATACATGCGTACAAATGTGTGTGTATTTGTCTTTGAACTAGGGATCACATCGAGGCAAACATGGAGTTCCTTGGTCTTATCATCATGCAGAACAAGCTGAAGCCAGAAACCCCGGGAGTGCTGCAGGATCTTCATCGGGCCAACATCCGTACTGTCATGGTTACTGGTGAGAACAAACCAATATTTTGCAGCATTACAGTCAATAATGAGAAAAGACTCACAGTCGTGCAAATAATTTCCTGTACATGTACACTCAATGTTTATCTTTGTAGCTGGTTACCCCTCTTGAAGTGTCATCACCCAAACACCAACCCTTGACTACATTCTGTTTTTTACTCAATGTGCCTGCAACCATAAAATGTTTTTAGTTGAGGTTGGAGGTCAATTTGCCTTAAAAGAAAAGGTCAGTTTGTCATACAACATGTCACCGTAAAGTTGAAATTATGACTGATTCATGAGCTGCACATACTTGATGCTATTTCAAACTCAGGCTTCCTCTCCAACTCAATTGATAGGGTCACTTTGGAATGTAACTGAGCTTCTGTTTCAAGTCAATATCTACTCTCAGTCACAGGCAGGCAAAGTTTTGCTGTCTAAGTTGTTATTTATTTATAGGATTTTTAATTCATTTGACTCTCCTGGGTGGCCTTCAGGTCAGAAGTTTGAGTGTTTTGGTTGACAGTAAATCTAAAAACATAATCAGAAAAGTTTGCGGGAAAAGCAACTAGCTTTGATTTGACTTTGAGGTTCTGTGGATCTCTGTCCCCTTTGCAGGTGACAACATGCTGACCGCTATCTCTGTGGCCCGGGACTGTGGAATGATCCCTCCCCAGGACACAGTCATAATCGCTGATGCCATCCCTCCCCATGATGGACAAGCAGCCAAGATCACCTGGAGATATGCTGACAAACCTACCAAGACATCTCGCCTTGAGGTGAAGTGATGGGGCTAATACTAACACAAATATAACACACAGCGCTGATGTTACTTATAGAGTAGAAGCAACAGGTGATGGCCAACAAACTCAGAGACACAATAAGGCAAACAGGCACCTTTACAATCTGGAAAGATGATTTTAACCCCATGTGTAGAACAAATGTTCATCCAGACACTGAAACTTTCTTTTTCATGTCTTTTCCTTTTATTAATAATGTAAGAACCAAACAAACTTGAACATATTGGTGATATATAGACTGAAAGATATCTTGTGTACGAAACACTAAGTGTCTTTTTGTTAAAAGGTGTCCTCCATCTGTGACATCTATTCCAGCATTTCGTTTTCATTGAGTGATATCAGTCATGATGTAGTATTTAAAGCAGTAGTTTACGGATTAGATGACATTTTAATGCTGGAAAGGATCATCATAGTTGCTGACTCAGTTCTTTCCTCAGTGTTTTGAGAAGACAGAAGTTTTGACACCAAAATACATTTATTTACATAATGCTGTCCAGCATAGCCACTGAATATGAAAAATGACAACCATGTAATCCTTAATTAACAGAGTTTGAAAAATTCGTTCAACTCTCTAGTAAAATACTGATTCCTATATTCTTATGTTATAATGTGCTGACTCTACACCATATTTGCATTACTTTTAACAGGAGGTGAACATAAGCCTGGAGGATGTATGTCACGTAGATGAGCCCAAAACACAAGAACTGTACCACTTCGCCATGAACGGAAAATCATTTGCTGTAATCGCCGAGCATTTCCCTGACATGCTTCAGAAGGTATGGCGTCTCCTAAATAATTACAAAAGACTCAATATTTTCTGCAGCTGGAGAAAATAAATGTAAAACTTGGTCCTACTGTTCCGAGGAATTTTTTTTTTCATGATTTTTAATATTTTAGCTGTTTTTATTCTGTTTTTATTGCTTTGCAGTTAGTGTTGCATGGGACAGTGTTTGCCAGAATGGCTCCCGACCAGAAAACCCAGCTCATTGAGGCACTGCAAGGAGTAGAGTGAGCATTTCAGTCATCCACATGATGCAGCTTTGAAAAAATACTGTTGATCAGTCTCTGAATATTTATTATTGTATTCCCAATGTTTGCTGCTTGATAGGTATGTAATGTGGAGTGGTAGAAGCACATTTCTGTCAAAACTAGAAAAAAAATTGAATTGACAAAAAGATAAAATGACTTTTTTTGTCTAAACACTTAGAGATGACATTGAACTCTGAGTCTTTATTATTTGCTTGCAGCTATTTTGTGGGAATGTGCGGAGATGGAGCCAATGACTGTGGGGTACGTACAGCAACCATAAAAGCATTTTCTGTTATTATAGTAACTGGTAGTAATGGCCATATATTGGTTGCACAGTGTATATAAGCATTATTTCTGTCTTCCTTCACCCAGGCTCTGAAGAGGGCTCATGGTGGGATCTCTCTGTCAGAGCTCGAAGCCTCAGTAGCCTCTCCTTTCACCTCAAGAACCCCCAATATCTCCTGTGTTCCTAGTCTCATCAGGTTTTCCTTTCTTTCTTTTTATTTACATTCTGTTCTGTAAATATGTGCATAATTGAAAAGGCATGACTTGTTGATATCTGCTGATATCAGAAACATGAACTGTTTATTAGTGTGACAAATTGACTTATTTAGCAGATACTGTATTTTCTAATAATATGTATTTATGGTCCTTTAGGATTTCGGCTGTGTTGTCATGGTTGAAAAATTTCACAGTGTTTAGTTTGGTCTTGTCCATGTCACTTTAAGCTTCTTATAGTGCCCATTGTGTATATGACAATACTATACCATATAGTTTATACACACAAATAAACAGATTACTCACACCTATGGGAGGAAACTGTAATTTCCCAGTTCTGTGTTGGATAGAGAAATGACACAGTGTTTTCTTGCTGTTACAGGGAGGGACGTGCTGCTCTTATCACCTCCTTCTGTGTGTTCAAGTTCATGGCCCTCTACAGCATCATCCAGTACATCAGCGTCACCCTCCTCTACTCTGTACGTAATACCGCCTCAACAATCAACAGTAACTGTGAAATCAATGAGATTCCATGAATTTATCTGATCAGTACTCTCTGTTATCTTTGTTTTATTAGATCCTAAGTAACCTTGGAGACTTCCAGTTCCTCTTCATCGACATTGCTATCATCCTTCTTATTGTCTTCACCAGTAAGTCCAAAAAAAACTTGGGTTTCTTTTACCCCCCTAACTTTTTGTTTTCATGATGTTAAGCTGTTTCTCATCACCTGAAATGTCCCTTTTCTGCTCATCTTCATCATTTATTCTGCTCCTCCTCAGTGAGTCTGAATCCAGCCTGGAAAGAACTGGTGTCGCGACGCCCTCCGTCAGGTCTGATCTCAGGGCCTCTTCTGTTCTCTGTGCTGACCCAGATCCTCATCTGCTTGGGCTTCCAGACCATTACATTCCTTTGGGTCCGACAGCAGCCCTGGTACACAGTCTGGATGCCACTTACAGAGTGAGCAGCTAATGTCTTTTTTCTAACGTGCACCTCCCAAGCAGCAAAGCCTCATGCCACCACTGTTGGCTGGATTTGATTTAAGAATAGTCTCATTTAAATAAGTATCCAGAACAGTAATATTTTGTATGTTAGCAACAATGTGAAAATATTCCTCCGTCCCTTCTCAGTGTCTGCAACCTCACATCACACATTAATGTGTCCGACCACAACGACACAGAGATAGATGACCACAACATTCAAAACTTTGAAAACACCAGCCTCTTCTACGTCTCCTGCTTCCAGTACCTCATTGTTGCCATCGTTTTCTCCAAAGGCAAACCATTCAGGCAGCCGAGCTACAAAAACTGTAAGAAAGTTGCTTCTAAACAGCAATGAAAGTGTCCTAAAACTGGTTACAGTTACTTTTCTACACTGTAATTTTGTGCTTGTGTGTCCTTTCTGCAGGGCCTTTTGTGGTGTCGGCCGTGAGTTTGTATATTTTCCTGCTGTTCATCATGTTCCACCCTATCGAAAGCATTGACGAGTTTCTAGAGGTAGGAAGACATTAAATATACAGCCTCACTCAGCTCAAGTGTGACCTTTATTCTCTTTATATTTTATCATTATATAAAGGCCTTAGTCTGTAATGCCATCAAGATTTAACTAACTAAAGTGCTGCAGACACACAAAGCCTCAAAACAGTGTTGATAATAATCACTTTTACGGTTTCTCTTGTCAGCAGAGTTATAGATGTTTCTCTGTCTGTACAGATTGTTTGTGTCCCATTTGATTGGAGGTTAAAACTTTTCTTCATCATCCTGGTCAATGCGGCCGTGTCTGTTTTGGTTGAGGTAAGGCACACACAACAGCACGGTAACAATAGATGTTTTTCTCATGTTCAGTTTTTGTTTTTTCATGCAGTGTGCTCATCTTTGTCTCATTTAGTCGGACAGCAGGATCAATCTTGCGTCGTTAAAAGACATTATGTTGTAAAGTGAAACTATCTTGCCATTGAAGAGACAAACTACAGTATCTGTAATAGTTAATACTACAAGCATGTGATTGTTATAAACATTTTCATGTGAAATGTATGCCTTTGCAGGGCTTCTGAAAATTTGCAAAGTAGCATATTTTTGTCTTGTCTTTTTTTTTCAATAGACAGATCCTTTGTAAGTTTTTGTCTGTACAACTGCACAACTTTGTGTAACTTATGCTTTCCTGCTGACTCAGTGGAACAGCGTTTCGATGTTTCTTTCTCCCTTTGAGATGTTTGCCTTTGCATACGTGCACTGCTTAGCATAGACCCCAGATAATGCTTTTTCCTTTCACCTTTTAAGTGAATTTAAAAAGGCAACCAGAATGATTCTGCATATGATCAAAAAATTCAGCACAGTTTGCATTATTTTGAGACTATAGCATCCATGCACTCTCTTCTTACTAATTTAATTCAATTTTAACCTCACATGTAATGATTAACACACAGCTTACTGGAAGAAAAAGTTACGTGCTATCTTAAAGCTCTGGTACAGTGTGGCTCTAGATACCAGTTAAACACCTCTCTGCAACAACAATAGCAGGAGCTATGTGCAATCAAATTAGCCTCTCTGTAATTCTTTCCCCTGCCCACTGCGCTATTCCATAGACCTTCATCCTTGACATCGTCTTATGGAAGCTTGTGTTCAGCCGAGACAAACAAGGCAACTTTGGCGTCACCCCTGCTGCCCCGACACCACAGGTTGGGAAAATCTGCCACCTTCTTCTCTAGCCCTTTTCCTTTTCCTCTTGTGTGGTGTTTCCTCTCTCTGTCCCCACTTCTTTCTCTAATGTTGCGGAGCACACCTTTCTAATGTAACTGCTAACCAAACATGCATGTGCAAGACCCCAGTCTCATTCTGATCTGTGTCCCCCTCGATGCCTCCGTGTTCAGGATGTGATAACCGTCACAATCTGACTCAAAGACCAATATTTTTCTGGATAAAATCTCAATGTGTTTTCAAATATAAAGCTACAGATTGTTGCTGAAAGGAGGGCATTTGCACAGTTGTTTTAGTTTCAAAATTTCAGAAAATTAAAGTTGTCAGTCAGAATGTGTTGGCATGAGACAGGAAGCAGTCTTGGGTCCATGAGGTTGGCTATTGGAACTATAGCATAAATTCTTTTCTAATCAGCTGCAGAAAATATGAGAAGTAGCAGAAGAAGTCATTAGATTCCAGCAATGATGATATTTAAAGCAACATCACCGTCCTCTTTGTGAAGTAAACTGTTAAGGTGGAGATGTTCATCGCAATGCAGTTTGATTGAATTTTCTGTAAGTATGTGTCAAGTTTCGATATGTGCTTATATACTATACATCATAGTTAACAACTGCAATGGAAGAAATTATAACAGCATATTAAATTTTTAACCGTTTCCAAGCCTTGGATACCTCCCATTGCTTCCCATTCTTCTTCCCTTGTCTACTTTGCCTCCAGTTCCAGTCTGTGGCCCTAATGAGCTCTGTTTCCTGCCCTTATCTGTTAGTTTCCCTGCTAGCTGTTAGTTTCCCCATCAAGTACGATATGTTTAAAATTGAAGCGGTCAAAACTTAAATGTCTTTGTCATTGAAGGGTTAATCAATCAAATTTTATTCATTTATCATTTTTTTTTATTTGCAAAGATCTGCTGTGGAATCCTCGGTTTGTTTGATCTTTGACTCCATGAGCTTGTTTTTAAGGAGTAGGCTCAGCCTTTAAGCTGTCTAATGCCAACTCCTTTAAACTATTATCATGCTGAATTTTGTTTTGAATGACTTGCATGCATGCAAACTTTTGCGGTTTACTGTTGTAAAGAATTATGCATGCATATTGCAAATCCAGTTGCGCCTGTTCAGTTTTATATTTTGCATGTTACAGCTGTCGTAGCATGTGACTGTCTGATTTGTCGGTAAAAGTTGTTTAGAAAATTAGAACAAAGCATGACACCATTTCATGGAGTCTTTTGTCTCTCCCTTTCTTCCCCTTGTGACATTTTGGTTTAATTCATCTCTTTATCTTTCGCGCCGTGATACTTTCAGGGAGTCATTGACTTGCGAGGGTACAAGTGTCTGTCTCGGCTCTGCTGTCCACGCAAGATGATGCCAAAGGCTCGCTACATGCATCTGGCCCAGGAGCTCAGCGTGGATCCCGACTGGCCTCCAAAGCCAACGACCACCACTGAGGCCAAGCCACGCCCAGAAAATGGCTCTACCTATCAGATCATGATCAACTCCTAGCATCCCCACAGCCTACAACTATCCAGTCTCCACCTTTCATAATGGAGACATGCATACAAGGTGTGTTTAGTAAATACCTATTCAACCTATTTAAATGAAAGTGTCACCGGATTGCTTGTCTTCACTGTTCTTACATCTTGTCCTGCAATATTGCAGCTTTACTGCAAAAACCATTAGATTACACACAAGTACCAAAAAAATTAAGGTTTAGTTATTTCAGTACTCTTCTCTGTCTGGCTCACCCCATCACACGCTCTCAGGTTTCATTTGCATGTCATGAAATGTCATTTAAACATAATTGCCATCATGTTCAAATCCCATTCTCAACTGCAATGTCTGGTCACCAAAGCTGAGCAGCATTTGGCTTGGGCTGGGAGGAAGGCTGATTTGCCAGGTCAGATTTGTGCATTGAACCTTTCAGATCGACTGTCAATACAGGTTTAACATCCCCTCACTAGAGAGCAAGAGAGAGAAAGTCCCACTACACTTCAAAGCCATATCCATATAGTTATTCTGCCGGATGGAAGTTGTTGTTGTTGAATGCTGGAAGTAATTACTTTTTTAATTAACAAGGTCTTTAGATTTCATTAGCTTTTTTCCTCATAATTTGGTCACTGCTTTTATAAACAGTTAGGACCTGGAGTATAAAATAACAAGTAAATGACTCTAAGAGAACAGTGAGGAAGACAAATGTACTGGTGCAGGCTGGGACTTGTGGCAAGGCGTCCATTGTGTCTATGTTTAACTGTAGGGGTTTTTAACAAAGATAGGATTAGATATAAATAAAAAAGAGAATTACAAAAACAAAAAGACAGATGTCATCTCAGCTTTTTAGCCATATTTGTGTCTGGGATCCTTTGATCTGTTGACCCAGAGTATGAAATGTGGGACAGACATTCATGGTCCCCAGAGGATCGAGTCAAATGAGTTTTAGTGCTGATAATATTAAATAGTAACGGCACTAAAAACCCTAAATTCATGACTGAGTTCCTATCAACCTTTACAGTACTTTTACATTAATGCTAATATGTCATGCTAACAATTACTCTGTCTTTGTAAGTGTTAGCATCATATGCTAATACCAACATGACCTCTCAGTCCATCCTGCTTTGCCTCACTAATAGTAAAAGTAATTTACCAGCAAACTTGTCTCTACTTTCCATCTGTCAGAATATATTTTCTAGTACGTAGTGCGCTTTGTACACTCATCACAAACTTGCTACAAACTCTTAACCTTGTGTTTGCATTTATGAACCATGTCTAGTCAGCAGAAAACACACGAAGACTTGCATGAAGCCAGCTCCCTGTCGTCATGATCTGAACACTTGATGGTTGCAATAGTAGAACTATTACTACGAATATACAACATTACTGTAGAAATAAGCAGCATTTACATTACCATCACTGTACTACAAGAAAAATCTGCACCAGAAACTGCATGCGTCTGGCCAGTTATCTTGGACAATTAACCACATGCATGAGACCATATGAATCAAAGCATCCTACATCTTCAAACTCCTTAGAGATTAGCTGCAGAAAGTCAGAAGTACGACTTCAATTTCCTTTTTTAAAGAAGATTTCTTCCTGTGGAAGATTGATTATAAGTGTGACACAGAGTAAATTAAGGCAAGAAATTGTGCATCTCATCTGCCTGCTACTTTGGCTATTTCAAAGCATCCATGTAACAGCACACCCTGCATAAACTGAATGCAGATACGCAGCTGTATTCATGTACACATAGACTACCTGCATAGAGTGTTAAGGGCTATATCTTATGTTCACTGCTCTTCCTTTGACTTTCTAAAGTGATGCTCCCTGAAATCTGTTCTTTGACACTCACTCATTAGACTCGCTAGACTTTGAAGGTAGCTCTAAAGTTTGTAGTTTCCTCCTTAATGAAACCTGATGGCGGAAATTCAGTCTGTTGAAACAGATTCCAATAATGACATACTGAGCAAACGGAGCAGAGCTTTAGAGAAGCAGTTTACACTCCTGAATAGAAGTTTGAAGACTTCTTATTTGCATTTTCAGCCATGAAAATGGAGAAACTTCTAACTTTTTACAGCCACATTCAAGTGCTCTGTGGTAGTGATTAAAAGGGGAGATTTATGGTGGTAAAGTGTCACTTTAAAACTAAGATTGCATCTCACATGCAACAGATTACCAGTGTCAGTATAACTGTATACTTTGCATAGCAGTCTACCTTTCATGAATTGTATAGCTTCAGTATTTTCAGAGTCCTTATTAGTAGTTATGTGACGCCATGTCAAAAGAATGTCAAACTAAATGTAATTTTGCTGTCCTTCAAAAACTAAGTAAATTATGTCTCATACATCTGGTAACAGCGCTGTATTTTCTGACATTTTGTCATGTATGTCACAACACATCACATTTATCTTGTCCGTTAATTATTCATAATATTGAAACAAAATCACAGCAAATTTCATGTAATACCAATATCATATTAGTAATGACAAGATTTTAAAGTTGCTCAGTTGCTAAAATACATTGTCTAGTAAGATATATGTAATAACATTTAATATTCATAGGACATTTGAGCTTTACACTGTTCAGGATGAGTTAAAATGTAACATGTAACTATAGTTTCCATGGATGCATTGTTCTTTATTATTTTGTGGGTAAATTGTCAGCGTGAAAAGGGGGATGTATAGTTATGATGCAGATGTGGTGATGATGTGTACAGATGAGAATTGCAAAATGTGGTTCGCAGAACAATTCTCATCCAGTATGTCATCAGAACTTATGTCTGTTGGATTGTGTTGCTGATGTACCCAAACACTGGTCCCATAAATCACACCAGTTTCTCAGCTTTTGAATTATTCAGTGTTTTTTTTTTTCTCAAGATACCTACTGAGGCTAAGATTGAATGTTGTGTAAAGAGCAAAATTTAATGCAATGCAATACTAGTTATTGATTTTATTTCCAAAGACTTTTCATTGCAATTGTGCTGGTTGTAGAGAGAATTAAAAGAGAAAAGTTTAATTTTAGCCTGTAGTCAATGCTGTCAATTGATTTGACACAGCAGAAGTGGACTTTAAGGGGTGATAATAATATTAGAGGTTGGATTTTATCTGTATATATGAGATGTACATTTCTAGCGTGAGCATAAAAGTCAAAATATTTAGTTATAAAATGTATGTTTTTTTGAATTATCAAAGGGCTGGTGTGTCTTTTTCCACTTTTTTGGTACTGTGTTACAATCAGTCGTCTACTTTTGATTTGTACTGTCTGTTGGATTTATTTGTACTTTCACTTTTGTTATGGAGTTGCTTTATCTTGGATCTTTCTTATGTGGGCATCAATCCTGGGCATTTATTTCACAGTTTCAATCAGTTATTGCAAAGTATGATCGGGGCACGTGCATCAGTATTTGCTTTGTCTTGGGTAAACAAAATGCAGCAAATGTCTATTTTAGACTTTGAAGCTGAACTGTAACCATTGTACATGGAAAGTTTTGTCTGCAATTTGTCTCTTGAGGTTTCTAAAGTAGATCTGTCCGTCAGCTTTTGGTTTTCTTCTCTTTTGCTTCAATACTTTGTATTAATCTGAGAATCTGACACAAGAAGGGAATATACTGTAGTATGTTTGGCGCCTTCGCTTAGCGCTTTCAAAATTGAAGCAATATCTGACAATCTTTTTTTTCTGATCATCCAATGTGTGTATTTTACTCTATTTGGAGATCTTTTTTTAAGCTCTCCTTTTGCATCCATGTAAAATTGAAATGTAATTGGCAAGCAGAATGTGCATTGCTGTTCGATATCAGCGATCCGTTGTAGAAGTGATTATATTGCTGCTAGGAGCAAAAAAGATTCAGTCTCAGCTGTGTCCTAACTGTGCACCTTGATACATAAAATTTAATTTAAGAAGTGTAAATACTACTAGTGCTTCTCTTCTACGCTACAGTTTTGCCTTTTATTGTAACACAGCTGTCTCAAAGCAATGGATTATATGCTGAAACCTCTATGCTCTTACACAGGTACATCATATACTGACTGTTCAGTTGGTATTGGCCTCTTACTCACATCATGTATTTAAAATGAACCATCGAATGGCATTTAGATTGAATCTGCCGAGTAAATGAAGACTCACGTGGATGTTGTTTCCTCAGGGAACTGTCTATCTGTAATCAAGAGAGGAAAAGAAGTAAAATTTGAAACCCAAACTGAATAAAAATATACTGTTGCTAAAACCATTTATTGCAGTCCATCTGTATGTCTACTGTTTCGGGACAGATTATTTGGTGTGTTTATTTTTTTTTCAGCTCCCTCACCTCAGCAAGAGGCTTGTCTGGGCTATGTTTTTTTTTTTCTTTTTTTATTGGCAGAGATGTACATTTTTTTGAAAACTTTTGTACTTTATAATTTATTTTTTATTTATTTTAATTTCATTTTCCCTGAGGATTGTATTTCAGATTCATCTTGATTTCTTTCTTTTCAATAAATGTTCTCAAAGCAGCCTTCTGCATGTCTGTGAATAATTTGCTTGTGTTGGACATGAATGTGACACCATAATGCTGCAGAAACGACAGTAAAGTAATTATATGTTCAGTGGTTAACCCTTTGATACGCAACATGGATCAAAAGTGACCCAAGTTCAATGGAAAATGGGCATCTCCTGACCCACACTGCGCATCAAAGGGTTAAGCTTTAAGAAACCAGTATTTTTATAGACTTTACACACTTTAAATTGGTGCAGTACCCGTCTTCACAAAATACCTCATAAACTGACAGGGATCATCTAAATGTAAACATGAGCAGCACATAAAGGATTGTGGAAAATGGGAGGGTTGCAAAGATTATACAGATTGTGTTCTCGAATTTCAGGCACCATATATCTTATTCAACAAAGGCTCTTGAAACATGCCTTATTGCCCCATTCTGATACTTTGAAATAAGAAATGTGGACTTTGGAAGAACCTTGAGTTGTGTCTTTCCTTTGAAGCAGCCTTCAGAAGACGATTGACTTATTGAATTAAATCAACTTGCAGCCATTGTTTACTCTTTACAAATGTGGACGTACCTGAGGTTACTAGCAGAACATTGCTCACTAAGTAGCATAGTGATGATGGAAAACACAGATTATGAGTGTCAGATGTCACATCTGTCACACTGAAAGTTTTTAAGGAGGTAAGCACTGACCTTGAAAACACAGATCACTTGTATGAAAAGCACAGTCGGGGAGACCAAACACACCCTGAGAAGATTAAAACATCAACATTTGTCCACAGCGAGAAACTGTCACTGATAGAGAAGTGAAGAGGTGAGTAAAGAGGTACTAGCATTTTACAGCGGATGATGCAAAATCGTATCTACTGATTCTTTGAAACTGGAGCTTTGAGTATGCACCTGCAGTGGTGAGCAGCACCTATTTCCAATGGTGTCACAAATACAGCTTACGAATGGCTTGACAGGTCCTGTGTACATTATGGGGTTTCTTAACAGCACCAAAAATGTGTTCTCCTGCTGTATAGTACTTTTGAAAATGAGTGACACCCACAGATCTTTGGATTGCCCTGTGTGACTCTGAACATGACAATGTGCAGCATTTAACCTTCAGCTAAGGGCACATTCTCAGCATGTAACTGGGTATCAGTGCGGTTTGTCTTTAGTAGGTCTGAACTACAGCTGCTTATTCAAATTTTCATTTTTATCAATCATGTTAGCAGTTTGCTTATTTAAATGTGCCAGTGCAGCTGACAGGTGCCTATTTTTCCACCACATTGTACACTTTCCTTTAATTGGTGATGTTCTTACAGAAAATTAAAGCACAGCTGATTGAGATGGTTATTTTTATTTATTTTTTTGCATTGTAGCAAGTCAAGCCAAGCCACTGTTAATATTAATACATATCACATTTAAAGCAACAGCTGTAGAGCCAAAGTACTTTCCAATAGGAAAAGAAGGCTGTTGCCATGGATCACCTGAAAAAGGCCAAGACCCCACAGTGTTATCAAGGATGTGAATTTACCCAAGTAATCCAAATATCAAGGTTTACAACTCCACAATGAAGAAATAAATTAGAAAAATTTATCTCACTATAATAAATATTAAGGCTAAGAACCCACAGTGCACTTATATGGAGCTTAACATGGCTAATTGAAAGATGAAGACTAAGCCACTACTTTGTCTCTTTTGGTCTTATAAAGGCATCATTGTGATCTTTATATTTATTTAATTTATTTTTTGAATTGTCTAATGATTTTACAAATTGTGATTCATTTCATTTCACAAAGGGTTTTCCTATATATGCAACACATAACAAGTTCATATTTCCTCCTACACTGTTTTGATAGGTACATAAGTCTTGTAGGGTTTAGTCTTCAGGGCTGATGGTGGATTTCAGAACCGTACAGCTTCATGATGAGGGCATAAACTGGGGCTGCACCTGGGGGAAAAATTGCAAATAACAAACGACATTAGTACAAACTGTTGTGGATGTCACCATCCTGAATCAGAGGAGGAAGGAAGCATCTGAGAAGCTATTATACTGTAATCATTTGGGATGAACGACATCTTAAAAACTATCGTACAACATGGGAACCAATTGACTGATTATTATTTTTTTTGTCAGGGCTAATTTCGGGGTGGTACCGTTCACAGGAAGTGGACTGTCATTCTGGCTGTGTCCTTGTTAGCTAACGGGCTAGTTAGCTGCCCTAACAGGCAAGCAAATGTGTACCATTTGGAAAGATGAATTAAAGTGTGCCTGAAGAGTGAATTTGACAGAGATTTACGTTTAGCCGCTGTTAACGGCACCATGCTGCGTGTCGGGAGCAAAGCCGCCTGGTGAGTGAACATTTGACGGAGGTAAAGATTAAAGCTGCTGCTAGCTGTGCTCTGAGGAAACATATGTAGCTTCTCCTGACAGCTGAGGACAGGCAGGCTAGCTCCGGATAAACAACGGTAGCTGCCCTGCTGATTGAAAAGACTCGCTTTGAAAACATGCGATGGCTAACTGGATGCATAACATCTACCCACAGCCTGTTGGTGACATAATTGGTGCCGGTGCTGCTGTTGTGGAGGTTGACGTTAGCTCGCCAGCTAACTGAGTAGCTAGGTGGCTAACCCGGGTGTTGGTGAATGTGTTTTTGACTGTCTGACCATGACATTTGGGTGTTAACATAAATTGACTTGTTTGACAGCACACAATGATCTGACAGGACTTGCATTTATTCACCGTTAGTGTATGTTTAGCTAGGAACCTGGTAGTAATACATGCCGTATAATATGACGAATTATAACGTCTACTACCGGCAAGTAACATTAAAGTTACCTTTAATTATGTTTTCTTCATGGGCGCCTTCATAAAGTTTTCATAGGGTCGGCAAGATGGAGTCACTGAAAATCTTGGGATTGCACACCAGAACCAAAAGCCAAAATATTAGGAATTCTAATATGCTGTATTATGCTACTTTAAAGCTAGGTCACTATGGAAGTTATGAAATGGTGTTGTGCATAGATTAATACAGGTAAGTTATTATGGGGACCACTGTTCAGAATTACCCAGGAGAAAATTCACCCACAGGCAAAACATAATTTGTGATTTCAGTACTGAAAATTCTATCCATTTGTGATGAAAATTTATTAGTATATTTTAAATAAACAGCCTCTTATGGTACAATAAAATGTGTTGTACTTGTTACATTACATTGCTATATTTTGTTAGTTACTTTATTGATTAGAGAGGTCGCCTTCTTCAACACACATTAATAGCACTGCTGCGAATATCCTGCTGTATAATCTTCCCAATAATAAAACTTGATAAGACAGTAAAATATTGTGACTTCAACAAACGGACCAGACTAATGGAGTAAAATAATATCCAGCTGTGATGGAGCTCGGGACTGTGTAACAAATACAGCAGATGAACTCCGTCTTTCTGTGTGACAGCTCACCTGTCTCAGGTGAAGAATGGTACACAGTTTTATTTATTAGTAGATTCTGATTGATCCTGTCTTCATGTCTGGATTAATAAATAATCATAAGTAACCAATGAAGTTGCCAGTTGTGAGCCCACGTCTTTCGCTTTGGAGACACCTATATGGTCCCTGCTGCTGTCTGATGCTGAAGGTAGTTCATAAAGTAAAAAGAAAGACTCCTAAAACAGCTGAAAGCATTAAAGTCACAAACTGTTTTTTTTGCACTCTGTGATGTTTATAGATAGGACACACAGCTTGTGGCTGATACACACAATTAAACAGTGGTCTAATGCTGCTTTTACTTGCACTCGGACACCATTGTTGCATTCACTGAAACTTGGACATTAGAGTGTCAGTGAATGCAACAACTACCATCTCCTCTTTGCCTGTGTGTTGCTTATCTTGTGGAGATAACTTGCATTCAAAGAACCACTTCTGTTACTGATAGCTTGTCCCAGTATGGTAGACTAATACACTAGCTACAGTTACCAGTTATATGGGCACTGTTACACACATCACTTGATTCTCTCTATATCAATGGTCCTCTAGCTGATGAAGTTGCAGACTGGAAGTGAAAAAATGCCTGTTTAACTGTATTATGCTTCTCCATTGTTACACCCAGAACCAGTATTTACTTGTTCCAAAGTAATGTTTTTATCTTGTAAAATGTTTTTCTTGGCAACAAACTAAATTGTTTTCTTACTATTTGAACAATACATGCATCATCAGTGCTAAAATTGGCATGGTGACTAAAAGCATCTTTTGAGATTATATTTTACACATGAGGAAGTCGACCTCTTGTAATGTGTTGTTCAATATCTTTGTCTTCACAGCATGGCCTGTAGGAACCTGGTCTCCACCAACATGGGGATACGATTTCGGGTACCGCTGCAGAAGCTTCACCCTCTGTCCCGTGCCATCCACCACCGCTACTCGGGAAACACCAACCCTCAGCGACCACCTCATCGCACAGCAGCCCGCTATTTTACCTCTATGTCTCGGTTGCCCATGAGGCCACCTAAGCCTCCTCCAGGGTCAGGGGGCCGTGGCTACCAGCAACAGCGCAACTTCTGGATGGTCCGTCTCGCTGCTCGGCTGCTAAGGCTCAGATACATTCTGCTGGGAACAGCAGTGGGAGGCGGCTACACAGCTAAGAAGGTCAGTATTCTCTATTGTTTAATATCAAAAGTTACCAGCAGTTCTAGTTTTGCTGATTCTGTAAGGTGCATCTGGATTCTTTCTCAGGCACTTTTTCAATTCGTGATCCCAATGCATCCATATGTTGTTCTAGCTGTCACACTGGTGCTTATTAAAAAAAAAACAATACAGGAAAAACTGTCATTCAGACAAAAGTACCAAAGGGTTTTCATTTTATTTGCAGACCTATGAAGAGTGGAAGGACATGCTGCCGGATTTTAGTGAATACAACTGGATCATTCCAGACTTTGTCTGGGAATTAAGTGAACAAATTGATTTTGGTAAGTGTTTTAATACTAATGGCATTGTCTTCCTCTTACTGAATTATGAGTTGCAACTCCCGACTGTCTTCTCCACTTTTAATTTTATCCGCAGATAAACTGGCCAAAGCTCTACCGGAGATAGAAGAAATAGCCAAACTACTACCTGACATGGACAAAATAGGAGAGAACTTCACTTTCCTTAAAAGCCTCCTCTCCTCTGGTGAGTGAACAAAGCATCAACTATTTCTTTCAAAAGTTAATGCATATTAACAAAAATGCACGTGCAGACAGAGTGTCTAGTGGAATTGAAGAGCAAACCTGCCTTCCAAAGCTACCAAACTTGATTGGCTTCTACTTTCTTCTCTGAGTCATGCTCCATGTATTGTGTCATGCTTCATGTATTGTATTTTTGCTCTCTCCTACTTCGATGTGACCTTAACAGAGTAAGACAATAGAGAGTTAGTTGTGACAAAACAGTTTGATTCATTTTGTAATTTTCTGCTTCTCTGCTACAACCTTTCTGCGTGCCGTTGTGGGTTTTAAAAAGTTCTACAGAGGGAAGTTAGTGTACAGTAGAGTGATGTCTAATTAAATATTGTCATGTTCATAATATTTATTTAAAAACTAACATCCAAATTGCTAATAGTTCATCTTGCCACAGTACAAGTCTGTTCCTGCAATAATCAAATAATTCATTCCTTTTATTTCACTCTAATAACCCATGAAGAGACGAGTCTAAATATAATAAATATTGAATTCTTCCTACAAATCTCTTGGCATTCAGTGAAATGCTTTTTTAATAGAGCAACTCTGAATTGTCTGCCATGACTAAATATTACATTTTGACCTCATTGAGCATGAGGCCACTGTTAAGGGTGTACTCATCTCTTTTACCAGTCCCTCATTAAATGACTGCTTCACTTGAAGCTCTGGCACAGCAGCAGCTTTGTATTAATTCACATCATTTAGCTGTGTCCCTGCTTTGACCATCATCCCTCTGCTTCTGTCTTTTATGATTTTTATCTTGTGTTGTTCTTCCTTTCTCCTCCCCCACCCTCCTGTCCTCCTCCACATTCTTCACAGGTGTGAGTTTGGGTAGTGAAGTCAAAGGAGCTTCTGGTCTGCATCTGTTGTTAGGTGTGTAAACCCTGCACTCAGTAGCGCTGCCCCTCTTTTCTTTCTGTCGCTGTTTGACCACTATTGTGCCAACACATTGCCATGATTTGGCAGCAGCAGAGCATCTTCCTGAGACCTTGGCTACCAGTTTGCAGACCAGCGCTGTAGTCAACAGTGGCATTGTTTGTTGTTAATGCAGATTCTTTATTCAGTTAAATGTGTGACATGCAGAGGGTTTAAAGGTCCTATCTTGGTGGATGCACAGGAGTATTTTTACAGCCAGTATGTGGCTGACATCTTTTTACCCTGATTCAGTAAAAGTCTCTCTCAATATATTTTTCTCCCGTTTTTTTGGAGTTATTTAACATCCTTAAAGAACTTGAATGGTCACTATTACCCACCTCATTCTTCACAATACACAGTTTCAGTAAAAGAAAATGTTGTACAAAGGATCTGAAGCTGCAAATTCATTGTTTGCCTGTATTATGTCCCCCTCTTCCCTTTTTACTTTCTTTAACCTGACTGTCCTTGGCTGTACTTTGTCCTACCAGTGTGGTTTTTGCTTCCTTTGACTTCTACCCTTTCTCTCACCTGGCCTGTATGGGTTTCTTCTTTCTTTAATTGCAGTCTCATCGCTAATCTTTTGGTCGATCTCTTTCTGGCTTTAGCTATTGAAACTCAAATGTTTGGAAAATGCACACAAAATGCAGGTTAATGAAGACATCTATTTGACTTCAAAATTCTTGCCATTCTATGCAAAAGAATGCCCGTTCTTTTTTTCTAAATGATGCAAAATACTGATAGAGATGAATTTAACAATGATTTAACTGTTAAATGGTTTAAAGTTATAAAGGTAATGTACAGTGGTATTTGGAAAAGACTTGATCTTCTAAAGTCATTTGTACAAAAGCTTTCCAGGCCAAATGGCACCACACCTCTACTGTGAGTCATTAAAAACAGCAAAGGAGTGTTTGTGGCTCTTCTTTTCACTCCTATTTATGTACCTTTTCATTGCTTCGCAAAAGGTCTTTTCTATTACAGTTTGAAGTTTTTATTTATTTATTTATTTATTTATTTTTGTATATATATATATATATATATACACATACATACATATATATACAATATTTTTGTATGCATTCTCTATACTTATCCTATTCCATCTGCTTCTGTTATATGACTAAGCAGACTTTGCAGTGTGCATGACAATAACAGCATGATAATTCACATCATAAAAGTTTAAGTAAGCCACTTTTGATAAGGTGCCTGTGAATCCTTGCATATGAGTGTTTTAAATTAAAGTTCTTCAAGATGATGATTCTTTAAATGATTTTTCTGTATGCATGCTATCTCAGTCCTTATTTTGCCACCTACAGTATCTGTATTTCTGATCATGTTGTCCCATGAAAATTCAGAAGCCAAAATTTCTGTAATGGCTGTCTAAATGTTACCTAAACTAAACAATATTTCAATTTTTCTGTCAACACTGCGAGAGATGATGAATCTTGATTTTATGTTTGTCAAATGACTCAAAGAATGCCAGCTGCACTAAATATGTTGAGGATATTTTTAAGGGGTTAATGTGTATTGTGTGTTTTAAATATATTATACATATGTTCATGTATTAGTGCAACATTTTCCAAACATTTGAATCTGAATCACACTGGTCTTTACTCCTCTAATCACAGGCATGCTTTATTTGAGAGCTATAGGTGTTACCATCTCCTGAGCGTCATTATATTCAGCATGCAATAGTCTTGATGCGTTTTCTTTAGTGACCTTATACCAAGTTGTTCTGTCTCCTCTGGTAGAAACTTCAGGCGATCCTCAACTAAAAGCCACAGATTCTTCTGCTGCAGCAGCACATGATGCCAGTGACAAGCAGTACAAAAAGGCAAGTCTATGAAACCTGTTGACACTTCTCAGCTTTGTGCTCTGTGCCATCACAGCTCGGCTTCACTCAGCTCCTGCCTGCAGCTTGGATGCTTTTCATTTCACTGCCAAGAACTGTAGTCAACTGAATCAAAATGTAAACATGAGTTTTTATTGTTTAAGTGACATTATGTTCAAAAATGCTGATTCACAGAGCTTCAAAGATCTGGCATCAAAGATCATATATGTTGTTCCAAGATATACTTTGTAATAATTATAGGAGATCATTTGCACATAAAGCACTTGAAATAAAAAAGACCTCTAAATGCTTTGTACTGGGTATCTTATGTAATAATTAGAAATGTAGTATTTTGGGATACATTTTGATTCTACCAGTTCTTCTGAATGTGAAATGTGAGTTTTATGTCAGCCTGTAATGATAATTAGTGTTTTAGTTCCTTTGACAGTGTTACAGGGAGCAGCGGCTCTCCTCAACCTGAGAGTTTACACACTCTGATAAGTGTGTGACAGTTTACTTTACCTTTGCCTTACTGCTTATTCATTCATAAGACATGACCTTTTTTTTCTAGGTTTTCTTGTGTAACTTTCTCTGACAAAACACTTCAACTGCATTTGTTTTATTTCTGTTGTCCCTTTTCTTTCTTATTCATCTGAGGTTTTGTTCTTAGTGGTTTCAGTGTCTCTCTTTTCTATTTTTTATGTTTGTTGTGTGTTTTAAAATTTTACAAGGTTTAAATATAGGAAAATTATTTGATGGTTTGACATTTAAAAGAGGTACATTGCAAAAATGACATTCCTTTCCTATTTCCTGCTTTTAGTCTGGAATCATGGTCTCCAACATGAACAAAACACAACTTTTACAAGTGAATGTTTCTCTTCGTATTACATTTACCAGGTCCAGGTATCATATGCACATTTCACAAAGTGAAAACGCAAACCCAGCACAAGATTTGACTAAGATGTCATGTTGGGGACCCCTGAACTAAGGCAGATTTCACCTGCTCTTCAGTATGCTTTGTGCTTCACCCCATAGATCAGTACCCTTATGCTTGCTTTGCTTTTTTATAATCATCTTCAGCATCATCAGACCAATTGTGTTGCAGCACATTAAAGCACTGTGGTCAGAAGTTAGGGTCTTGGTCATTTTACAGCTACTGTAAAACTTCATCTGTCTTCTAAGCATATTATTCTGCCAAAGTATGCCCTTCCGTTAAAGTGTTGTGAGAATCATGGTGAACTCATAGTCATGGTTCCACAGTGGTGCATGATGGTGAGGAAAAACAACAGAATCACTGTTGTTGCCACTTGCTGAGAGGCATTGGTTGTGGTATTAGTTGCCTCTTCTGCTTTCAATCAGGCAAGGTTTGGCATCTCCTTTCAGTGTTTAAGAGAGACTGACCTTGTTGAGTTGCACTGATGATGGTGGCAAGATTAGCAATGCCAAAGACCTTGATTGTTTTTCAACATAAGCCTTGACTTAATTGTGATTCTCCAGCCTGAATGACACCGGTGCCAGTGGATGCGACGCTGGTCATGCTTCCTCTGTCGTAGCCCTGTTTTGGGCAAAGCATTCGCCTGTGAGGCTGACTAGTGTAGTGGCCGGTTGTTGTTTTTGTTGCTCCTCCCACCTCTCTCTCACTATGACGTACCCCAGCAGGGTCTGCTTGGGGAGCTCATTCTTATTCAGCAGCAGATCCAGCGGCACGAGGAGGAAGTCCAACGGGCCGCTGCTGCCAATAGTGCGCGTCCCCCACCGCCAGAGCCTGTTCCCAGTCCGCCTCCGAACCCCAGCCCCCCTCAACAGAAGCGCAAGGTGAAGGTCCCACCCCACTTAGATTCGCCCTATCCTACCAGTGGCTAAATAAAGATTAGAGCATAGGAGCAAACTATACATACACAATTGTGAACAAACGATTACATACACTTGTGAAGACCATGTATATCATGGCAGTCTTGAGTTTGTAATGACTCATATAACTGTTAGTTTTCTATGATAGAATCTTTGAAACACATATGTCTTTGTCACAAAAAAAGCTGATGCATTTTGGTCATTTCACATACCTATTATAGGTCTTCTGGAAATATGAGAAAATCTGCCAGATCAAAAATATACATGCAGCAATGCTAATATTTGGTTCAATGTCACTTGGCAATTTTGACATCAGTTAGGCGTATTTGGTAGAGGTACACAATTTTCAGGCAAGTTCTTAGTTCTTTGACCACTCCTCGTGAAAGAATTTGGTGCAGTTAAACAAAATTTGTTGACTTTCTGACACAGACTTGTTTCTTCAGCACTGTCCACAGGTTCCTGATGGATTTAAATAAGGACGTTGGAGAGAGCAGTGTTGAGGCAGTCAAATTTAGCCATTTCGTTACCATTTTTGATGTCTGCTTGGGATCATTGTCTTTTTAGAACATCCAACTGCATTTAAGAATAAATCTTGTGTGACACAAATGTACAATGCACTCTATGGTTACAGTTGTTTGCACAGATGATTTAGTATCTGTAGCTGCTTTGAAATGGCTCCAAGTGACTTTTCTGATGTGTTTAAGTCAATAATTTCCCTTTCCTGTGCTGAGCTCGTTAGATTTCCCCAGTTTAGCATTTGTGGCACAATCTGATGAGTGTAACCAATGGACCTTATTTAAACTGGTTCAGAAAAGTCAACAGCTGTAGTCAAGTGTAATCTCTCATGAGAAGTTCAGAAATCATTCCATTAAGAAAATTTGATTAACACAGCTATCTACATTGCCAAAACTCATTATTCAAGTTGTTGGATGTACATTTTTGACCTATTAGATTTCATTTTTCCAGAAGACCTATACTAAATCTAAGAAAGAACCAAAATCCACCATTGCTTTTTGTGACAAAAACATGTGCGCAATGATTCTACAATCATAGGATTTATTATAGGGTTCATTGGAAACCCAAGACTGCCATGATATACATGATCTTTTCAAGCATGTGTAAACTTTTGTTCACAACTGTATATATTATTTGATATCTACCAGCTGCATTGTAGCCATCCAACAAATACAATCTCTATTATGGCTTTTAATTAACCATTTTTATTTAGCTGTGTCTGCCATGTAGAAAACAAGAGCAACACAATCTTAAAACAAAATGAAACACGCTTTAATCAGCTAATCTGAAAGTATTTGTTGGATTGCTATTTGATTGGATCGCATCATATTTTATACGGACATATGTTTTGCCCTCTACTTAAGCCATTATGTCAGGGCTTTTAGATATTTTTTGTCACATTTTAAAATTGTCTGGATATGCAGATGAACTAGCCTATCAATATATTTTAGTCTATCCCCCTCATTACCCAACACTACTCTCCACGTATCACCCCATAGATTGTCAAGCTCTGTTAAGATTTGGTCTGAAAGTGCGCTGTAGGAGGGGCATGCATGGACCTTCGTAGCTTAGTCTAGAAAAATGGCGACAAGCTCAGCCTGATTCTCTAATGCAAATGGCTGGATACTCATCAGCAGTACGTTAATGTACGGAAGCACGGCATGGAGTGGAATGGCAACCTGCTGCATGGTGTGAGCTGCACTTTTTGAGACTACCGTGAATGGACTTAACTTTTATTTTAAAAGTTTATTGCTTCATCAACAGTACGGTAAAGCTGTTTAATAGTGTCCAAATAAGCCTTTTCATAACAAATAGTCACAATTGTTTGATACACCTTTTCGACACAGTGCTAGTTGATCTCCAGAAGCACATTTACTGTCCTTGTTGTGTACTATAGAAATAGTTTTTGATGAAGTAGTTTGGTGTGTCTGTCTGTTAAATTCCTTTTCTTCTGCTGCCAGTCCCATTTGTTCATGTCCGCTGTGTCTTCTGCTTCCTGTTCTGCCTCTCATCCTAACAAACATGTTGTATATAATCTATAATCAGATCTCAATCATGAAAAAGCAAGCTGTAATGACAAAATGATTGTGTTTTTATTCAGCCAGATTTTACTGGGCTCACTGTGATTTGTGCCTGTTTGTGAATCAAAGCTTGTTGATCGAAGCTGAGTAATACCAGAATGAGAAATGTCTTCATGAAAATTTTGTTCCTTTCTCAATGTAATAACTTGACTCTCAGATTTGGTTCTCTCTGTGATACAGTGTGCACGAACGTTTGTGGTGCTGGTGGGATTTCATTCTTATGAAATTTTACTGCAAGAGTAACTGGAAGCCTTTATTTTCAAAACAGAAAGGAAGCATTAATGCAACATGTTGCTGTTCTCTTTCTTTGGTTCGACTATGACCTTTAGTCATCAGACAAAGAAAAGATAGACCAGCTTCAAGAAGAACTCCTCCGTACCCAGGTAGGCTGTGTCTTGCTTTTTGTGTGCTAAAATCTAAATTGAATTTCTTCTGGTTTATGAGTTTTACATTTTCGAGTATTTCATTGTGTTATAGAATTGCCCTTAATGGTGATGCAAATGGCCTGAAAGTCAAATGGAGAATTTGTTCATCTCAGAATTGATGCAGTTGCACATCAAGATCATATGCAAACACCAAATTTATCGGAAAAAAACTTTTTTATAAGTGTTACTGATGCTGATTGTTGATTGGATAACTGTTTATCTCTTAGTTAAAGTATCAGCGCATGCTGGAGAGACTGGAGAAGGAAAATAAAGAGTTAAGGAAAGTGGTGCTGCAAAAAGATGATAAAGGAATTCACCAAAGGAAAGTGAAGGTGAGTTATAAATGACCACGTGATGGAGTGATGGACACAAACATAACTTTAAAATTTTCCCCTTTACCCTTGTGTGGATTTTGCTTTATTTGGGATTGCTTAATCACACATGAATATTACAAATACAAGAACATTGCCTAATTATGTCCATGTTGAGCAGCAATGGGACAACATTTGTTGTGTAGACTGCTTGTAACACTACCTCATGAGTTTAATTTTTCTCCTGTTTCATTTGTTGTTCCTTCTTTGATCAGGACAACTAATTGCAATGTAATCATTGGTATATCTTTTCTGTTGTGTCTCCTTGTATAGAAATCCCTTATTGACCTGTATTCTGAAGTCTTGGACATCTTATCTGACTACGACGCCAACTACAACACCCAGGACCACTTACCCAGGGTAAGGAAGAACTGTAGTTAAATGGAAGATACATTTTCATTACTTGTATATATCTGTTGGCTCCCCACCTGTTTAAGATGATGTCATTTACAGTGCAGTTTAAAGATTTTTTTCTTGTTTTCAAAAAACACATTGAAGTTAAAATATTTTGCATTTATTTTTGCGGTAGAATTGACAGCGTAATTTGTATTACTCACACATCAAATTTCTAGACTAGTATCACTAATCTTACATCACTGGTAACATCACATAATACCTCCGGTTTCCTTTTCCACTGACCTTATGCCATTAGGTTTACTTGTCCTCTTTTTGTCATCTTTTCTCCTCTATTAATCTATCTCGCCTTTTGTGTTTCAGGTGGTCGTGGTTGGGGATCAGAGTGCTGGAAAGACAAGCGTACTTGAGATGATAGCCCAGGCCAGGATCTTCCCCAGGGGCTCAGGAGAAATGATGACACGGTCTCCTGTTAAGGTGCATGGAGCCACAGCGGCGACTGATTGTGTAGTTCTTCTTTGAAAAGAATTCAAAACAAAGATTCACGCATATATTCAAACTACGCTTCATGCCAAATTTGTTGTCATGACATAGTTATAAAATGATAGCATAGACATGTTGCTCTACCAGAATGGAGAGAGATTTGACCGACTACTGTCAATCAAGAGTTTAAGGTGTTTTGGGCCTGTAAATTAGCCCAGTATTAACCTATTTTTTTTGTGGTTTTAAATACATGTGTTCCCTTCTTTTTGCAGGTAACATTAAGTGAAGGCCCCCACCACGTGGCCCTGTTCAAGGACAGTGGTCGAGAATTCGACCTTACCAAGGAGGAGGACGTAAGTAACATTCATTCATTTATTCATCCATCTAAAATGCTTTACAGCTTGAACCCAGCTGCTTTTTTACACCATTGTACGTTCTTTCTTCCTGTGCCCTGCAGCTTGCTGCTCTGAGGCATGAGATTGAGCTGAGGATGAGGAAGAGTGTGAAGGAGGGGCAGACAGTCAGCTCCGAGGTAAGACACAGTGCCTCCATTCTAATTGCTAATGAAGCTCTTATTTGCTCGTTTAATTCAGTAGTTTTCCATTAAAACTTCTATTTTCTCTTTCACACCTTAGACAATATCCCTGAGTGTCAAAGGCCCTGGCATCCAGAGGATGGTACTTGTTGACTTACCAGGAGTAATCAGTGTGAGTATACGTTATTGAATTGATAAGGGTGGAAATGGTGTCATATTCCTTTGTCAGTGTACTGGAATCCTTACTGTATTGTGTGCACATGTACTTTATTCTTACTTATTCCACACCACCTCAACATAAATATAGGATGTAGGTCCCACCTTACTTAGATCCAGGTTTTACTTATCTTACTTGCTGCTCTAAGTTTTTTTACATAAAAAAGGAAAGATATCTTCAAGAAAGATATATAATCCTTCTTCCTCATGAGCTGACCATTTATAGATTTACCATCAGATACAAGGGATATGTTTATGATTCAACAGTGTTTAAAAAGTTAGTTGATGTGTATATTTCACAGACGGTCACTGCAGGCATGGCATCAGACACTAAGGAAACCATCTTCAGCATCAGTAAGGCCTACATGCAAAACCCCAATGCAATCATCCTCTGTATTCAGGGTGAGTCATGAGCACACATTCCTGTTTACTACAATCTTATATACAGCCAGCAGGTATCACAGTGAGCAGATGATCTGTAACAGGACTGACCATATTGCTCTTTGTGCAGATGGCAGCGTGGATGCGGAGCGAAGCATTGTCACCGACTTGGTTAGTCAGATGGACCCTCAGGGGAAGAGGACCATCTTTGTACTGACCAAAGTGGACTTGGCTGAGAAGAACCTGGCCAGCCCAAGCAGAGTAAGAAAGCATGACTGCCCCAACATGGTGTTGTATTTGTACAGAGTTATAAAGACTATTTATGGTGTGGATCTATTCACCTATTTTATCACAATTCTTGTGATGAAAACACAGATCTATCTACAGATTTCTTACACAAAAAACACAATGTATTAATGTCTTAAATTCTTAAATGATAAAAGGTTTTGAAGAAATTACACCAATTGTCATGTCATCCTGTAGTAATTATTTGGGACTCGTAGGTTGGACCACACCCATCTTTAAACTTGCCCCTTATTTTGATCTCAACTACATACCTGTAAAGTTTTGGGACTATATCTTGCATAGTTACAATGCTGTTGTACGACTATAGTATACACAAAATCTGTCCTCATCATTCTTCAGTTTTATCTGTATACTAACAAAGCACAGCGTTTGTCATCTCTGGGTGCTCTAAAGTATTGACTGAGAGAAACACAAAATCTGACCACAGACATAGAAAACCTGCCAAAGTACTCAACACTGCCTTTGTGGCAGGTCCTATTACAGTAATTGTCCTCAGGGCTGCATTTTGCCATGATCACACACACATTGACAGACTTGCAAGGTAAAAACTGTACCAGCTTCACTGTTGTGGCTGCTAATCATAATAACTGCTATACTTATTTGACTGGAAGACACATAAATAGTGAAAAAATTATGCTAAAGTTGACTTTGAGGAACAAAAAACTGCATTTGCACATTTCTTCAAACCAGACAATAAATTTTGGCCACTGTGAGTGAAACCATTTCCAACTAACCCACAAGAGGGCGCTCAATCCTTTCAGAATGGTACCTCAGTGAGCCAGTGCTTGAAAAGGCTCACACAGCAGAATGAAGAATTCAAGTCCTTTCTTTAAAATCTTCTTTTTCAGATCCAGCAAATAGTGGAGGGCAAACTATTTCCCATGAAAGCCCTGGGCTACTTTGCTGTAGTGACAGGAAAAGGTAACATCTGTTATTGAGTGACATTGCAGGCTGCATTTACTTTATATCACTATATGATTACTTTAAAATCATGTCCCAGTTTTGTTAACTTTATCTACCTTTTGTAGTAACCAGGAAGAAAGTTGAAGATTGTTTATGTTTTTACATCATATTGTTGCTTGCATATACAATTTTGTAGGGACATTTTTGCACTGTGTAACTTTTCTTAAACTTCAATATGTAGCGTGCATAGTTACGCAAATGTAAATGTTATAATTATTATCATTCTGTATCATCAAATCATTAACTTATCGTTTGTTCTGCTCACTACTTGTGCCCAGGGAGCAATGCTGAAAGCATAGATTCCATCAAAGATTATGAGGAAGACTTTTTCCAGAACTCCAGATTACTGAGGCAAGTTATATTTTAATTTCAACAACCATTAGTGCTTCATCATACGAATTATTTCGGTAAGTGTTTTAAGTTTACAAATTATTTATTCATGGAACTAGGGATGGCATGCTGAAAGCCCACCAGGTAACCACCAAGAACTTGAGCCTGGCTGTCTCTGATTGTTTCTGGAAGATGGTCAGGGAGTCTGTAGAGCAGCAAGCTGATGTCTTCAAAGGTATGACAGAACCTTTAGAACAATTCTCTCTCCCAGAGAGGTCTCTTTGATTCATTTGATTTGTGTTTTTCCATTTGATAAATGTGTATATCTAAATCTGCTGGCATTACAGTGCGTGATTTAATTGTGCAAACGGACATAGTAGTAAAATTTTATCCATTAACTGTAAGCAGAGCAGGTGATTGTACTGCTCTGCTACTGACTCTTCAGTCTCCCTGTATTGGTATTCCTCAGCCCACCTGCCACACTTCTCCACCCCCTCTGTCCTGCCTTCCAACTACAATTAGTCTAGACAATCACAAGCCCATTGCTAACAGCATCGGAGATTTATGGCCATGAGACTGCAGTTCCCATAGGCCCATTGTGTTGTGTATCGATCCATATCCCATCAAATCACACGCAGCTGGCTTCCATCCTCCATTCTTGGCGCCACTACGGCTCCACAAACCAGCAATTAGCCTAATCTCCACTGTGGATAGGGAGCTGTGGATAGGGCCGTAAGCTTCGTGTGCTTGTCTCTCTGTGTGAATATGTGTGAGATAAAACTCTGACTTTTGATAAAGAGTGTGTGATTGGCCCCATTGCCTCAACTCCTCAGGGACCAGTTAAGAGAGTGAGTGTGCAAAGTCCTCACACAGTGTTATTAAAGGATAGACACCATTAGCAGTCTGAAAGCTGCCTTTATATCATAGCAAGTGAAAACAAAGCAGGCCCTGTCTGTATGGTGATTGCCTGTTGATTATAGAGAATTGCTGTTTGATGGAGCTTAGCATCAAAGGTGGAAAAGCAATAAAAACATGTTTGGGATAAGAATTATCCAAGCGTGAAAATGAGCACCTGACACATCACAATATAAATGAATTTGGGGACCAGCTCGAGTTTCTAATAAAGCTTAATGATGGTACTATTGTTTGTTGTTGTATTTCAATCAACTTTGACTTATTTGAAATATAAAATTAAATATCATTGATCTGTATGTTGTTAAACATTGTTAAACCAAATGTTCATTATCACTGTCTTGCTTCTCCCAAGCATCGCGATTCAACCTCGAGACAGAATGGAAGAACAACTACCCTCGTTTGAGAGAGCTTGACAGGGTAAGAAACACAAATGGCAAATCTAGTAAAATATACGTTGCTCTCTCCTAAAAGTTGGATACAAACCTGCATATAAACAAAGCAATTCTGATAGGTGACCCTGTTTTCATAAATGCAATTTATAAAAAAAAAAAAACACCTTTGTCAAGATAAAAACAAGAATTTAAAAACCGATATTAGAGCAGCTGTCCATCGAAAATGACATGTAGTAATAATACAGCTGTTACAGTTGTCATTTTCTGTTTTTGCAGAATGAACTCTATGAAAAGGCCAAAAATGAAATCTTGGATGAAGTCATTAGTTTGAGTCAAGTGACTCCACAGCACTGGTAAGTTAATGATGAACTAATATCTGTTTGTCCTTTTATTATATTTGGTTACTATCTCTAATACTATTGTTAGTATCGGTGTTTTCTGTGTAGAATATTGGTCTTAATGAGATGCCACTTTGTGGGGACGGAGCAGTGTTAAATTGTCTGCCTGGTCTTTATCTGAAGGCAGTTAGATTGTATATTTGCAACGAGTTAGAGCTATTTTTAAAACGAGCTTAAGATCTTTCTCTGTGCCTGCTTTGTGAATGTATCGTTATACCTCACTTACAATGAGGAAAACCTTGCTTAAATGAGATGTATGCATGGTGTTGTGACCATCCCCTGTGTGCGTGCCCTCAGTTTTCTCAGATCAATACACTGATAAATGGCCTATGGTTGGGAACAAGGGTGGCCCTGTTAGCCAGCCTGCAGCCAGCCAACACTATTGGAGATAGCGCTTATTGACAGTGAGCAGTGCTAGCTTGAACAAAAGGGGAGTCTAATGAAATATGAGTGTGTGTTTATGATAAATGTGAGAGGTGCAACACCGCTCTGGTCTCGCGGGTGCTAAAGACTCGGGGGGACTCAGGGTTTTGTTCTACAGTCACACTGCCATGGAGAGAAAGAGTGAGAGAGGAGATGCTGTTAGCTGCTAACAGGGTCATAGCACAGTTGTGTTGGAGTTTGTAACTAAGTGCAGTCAGAGTAGTTGTGGCTGCCTATGTGAAAGCATCTCCGTTAAGAACAATTCCTTTAAAGTCGTTATTTCTTTCGACACTGAGTCACTAAAAATGATGTCCCAAATCTTAAAGGTGTTCACTTAAGATTCAGGTTCTAGAACACGTAGAACTAAAATTGAAATACCATCTTTAGGGTGTGGTCCAAATTATAATATAGCTCTTTTGGAAATTGACATATTATTTTCTCTCCTTTGCAGGGAAGCTATTCTGCAGAAGAAGCTGTGGGAACGTGTTTCCACTCATGTAATCGAGAACATCTACCTGCCTGCTGCCCAAACAATGGACTCTGGTACCTTTAACACCACTGTAGACATTAAGCTCAAGCAGTGGACTGACAAGCAGCTCCCACACAAAGCACTGGAGGTAAAGCAGACTGTCTGACTTTATACAACTGGTCATATTATAATTTGTTAAAAGTAAGATGCTGATTGTTGCTAAAATAAAGTCAGAATATTTTTTTGAGTTGACCCTTTGATGATAAGAGGGAATTCCCAAATGTGTTTCAGTGAATGAGGCTTTGACATTTTAAAGTATTGCATATTGTGTAATGTTGCATTGCTCTCTAATTTCATTTTCTCTTTATTTTTTATTACAACATTTGACTGAGCTCTGTTGATACAAACTGCAGAACTTATAAGAATATAAAATCTGGCAATGCCCTCTTTCCTCCTTATACTTTGTATACTTTGACCCCGTCAGGTTGCCTGGGAGACACTGCAGGAGGAGTTTGCCCGCTTCATGGCTGAATACAAAGGCAAAGACCAGGATGACATTTTTGACAAGCTAAAGGAGGCTGTGAAGGATGAGAGCATCAAGAGACACAAGTGGAATGAGAGGGCCATGGACAGCCTGGTAAACACACAGTAAATCCACTCAAAAGGAGCAAGGATACCGAGAGCACACGTACTTGTTGATTGAACTCTAAGCAGACAGAATTTCATGATGATGTGCGATGAACAAGAAAAAACTCGGCTTGCAGACACTGATGCAAAACCTTTGAATCTAACTTATGGCTCACATGGTATAGTACTTAATATGCACTGCAGTTACATTGCAGCTCAACTAATACTGTGTTTTTTCCCCTTGCCTTGTGTTTGGTTGTATCAGAGGGTGATCCAGCACAATGCTCTAGAAGACCGGTCCATCACAGACAAGCCACAGTGGGATGCAGCAATCCAGTTCATGGAAGAAACTTTGCAGTCACGCCTTAAAGACAGTAAGTTATTGTCACTCACCTTCCAGCCCTAAACTTGTGATAGCCTACATGTTGCAGTATTTAAAATGTCTTTCATAGATGTGCATATCATTTCACAAAGTAAACCATTAACACAGCACAGTGCCATTTATTGTCACTTCACAAACAAGGATGTTGAAAACAACAGAAAGCTTAATTTTCATAGATATTGTCACAAAATGTGACAGTACTGGACAACTCCCCCCTCCACCACTGAAGATTGCACTCCAATGAATAGAATGTGTGGAAGTAGCAGACATTTATGGTGCCTTCTGCACTTGGAGGGACTCTATCATATTTCTTTTCTGGACCAAGCACAGCATTAAGACTCACTGAGGTCTGATCCTCTGAATCCTCTGAAGCTACAGATCAAATGACTTTTCAAGGACATCACAGACACTTAGCTGTCCTCAAAGTTTGTCAGTGGTTATGAATTTGTTCTGTCCTCTAGTATTAAGTTATCTGCATTGTTGCCGGGTTATAGAGTCTGTTTTTATGTTTGAGATGAAATACATGGGATAAGAAAGATTGCTTAATCATGTAATCATAACATTATTACAGTTTCATTTTGTTTCTTTTCTCCTTGTTTTCTACTCTCTTCCCTCTGTAGCTGAATCAGTAATCAGAGACATGGTGGGTCCAGACTGGAAGCAGAGGTGGCTGAACTGGAAGAACCGTACACCAGATCAGGTCAGAATTGCAGCATTTTCCCAAAAATTGTAGCCATGATGTTTTTAGGATTTTACCTCTAAAACTGTGAAGTGTAAAAGTTATGAGGATACTTATTAGATATAAATGGTATATTTTAAGCTGCAACATTAGTGTAGATCTCCGCACAGCTTATAAATCCAAGCACACAATACATTAAATAATTTTCTGCATCTAAATAGTCGTTTGCCATTGAGAAGACAATGCTCACTTACTCTTCTCTGACATTGTAGCACATCCGTAATGAAACAAAAAATGAGCTGGAGCGCTTGCTGAAGCTGCACGATGACCACACAGCTTACTTGGCTAACGATGAGGTCACCACAGTCAGGAAGAACCTGGAGGGACGAGGGGTTGAAGTTGATCCAGTTCTGGTAAGATGAAAGCATCTGATTATCGAAACAAAGTTTAGGAGAAACATGTTAAGACTGAATAATAAAGGTGAAAGTCCTTGTTTTTCCTCACTTTATCTTTTCTGCCAGTTTACACCATCTTGGTCTTCTTTAAAAATGACAACAGCGATATGATGCATTATGTCTAGCATCGATTAACTGCTGAAATACTTCCATATTTGGCCAGATCAAGGACACGTGGCATCAGCTGTATCGCCGACACTTTTTGCAGAAGGCATTGTCCCATTGCAACCTGTGCAAAAGAGGCTTCTACTACTACCAGAGACACTTTGTTGACTCTGAGGTAAGCAGAGAAGATATGTTGTCCTTATTCATCTTCTCTTCCGGCTTTGTCGTAACATCATTCGATGTGACTGGGTGCAAAACGTAACTATGTTCCTGAATTTTCCTCCAGTTGGAGTGCAATGACGTGGTACTGTTTTGGAGAATCCAGAGGATGCTGGTCATCACAGCCAACACTCTCCGACAGCAGCTCACCAACACAGAGGGTAAGGATAGTGGACTTATAATGGAAGACTTTGACCATTTTTGTGAGCTGAGTTGTAATTTCAAGTATTATTGCTGGGAGTTTTGCTTATTACGTTCTTAACTTTTTTGATGGAATAAATTGTTCTATCAGTGCCACATTAAATTATACAGGAAGATGATTCAATGTGCAATTTTTTGTTAGTGTTTTTTTTCTTTTTGAAGTGATGCTCTCCATTACCAAATATTTAAAAGCAGTCCAGATACGCTTGACTGAGTAGCTGCACAACCTTTACTATTGTATACATATATTTTACCCAGGCTCTATAACAGTTATCCAGATCATCAATACATATTCAATAATAAATTGAATGCTGTTTGTGAAAACAGACAGTTCCTTTCTCTCAAACATTTTAATGATGGTAAAATATCTTGATTACATAATTCTAACAGAACAGGAACAGAGCAATTGAATGCATTGTTGTGGGATCAAATATTGATTATTATCCTTTGTGTATGTGTTTTTTCTCATTCGTCTTCTCAGTGCGCCGATTGGAGAAAAATGTGAAGGAAGTGCTGGATGACTTTGGGGAAGACACGGAGAGGAAGATCCACCTCATCACTGGCCGCAGAGTCCAGCTGGCCGAGGATCTCAGTAAGACACATAAAGACTTACCCAGCAGAAAACACACCGTACATACTCAAAAGCTAAATTAATATTAGTAAGGATGTAGATTATCACTATTTAAACTTGTCTCAGTGGTTGTTATGAGGGCCATGTGCATGTGATTGTCGTTACGGCTTCCGTGGATTCTAGTGCATTTGGTGAATGGGTCCATTACAGGAAATCTGGAAGTCATCAGTAGGTGTCAGTGGTGCTCCACATTGACTAGTCTGATGGAGCTGGATTACTTGGTTAATGCATCAGGCTGGCAGTACAGGCATGTTTAAATAGTTTGAATGTCAGCTGAACAGCTGCTTTTATAGCTTCTTTTTTAAAGAAGATTCTCTGTGCTTTTGTCTCAGACACAAGACAGTTTTTTTTATATATAAGCTACAGTACTTCCGTGTTGCACCTGTTGTCAAAAATTCGAACTAACCTTTTTATTGATCGCTGCCTACATTGGAGCTAAAACCCAACATGCCATATGTATAACCTTCATGTGTGGATTGCCATAGGGGGTTAGATATAAATATACTTGACATATATGTCGGTGATAACACCCCTCCTACATACAAAGGTGTGTTTCTGAAATATATACGGAGGCTTTAATTGGCACATGAGATACGAGGGAATGGAGCATGTGCAAGTCTGCCTAGCAGTGTGTACCAGCCAGGCTCTCTGTTAACACAACCATGCTGATTAAATGCAGCAAAATTTGCAGAGTGCCCATGTTCCTAAAAGACAACCTCAGACTTATGTGCTCTTTCTTTCTCTCTGTCAATCAAAGCCTCCTCCTGGCACACTTACACATCAGGATGTGGTACCTGGTTCTTATTCGGTGACAATGCATGTCTTAAAATGAAATCACACATTGGTTTGACCATAGGGCATCTCACTTAACATTGCAAAAGTGTTGCCACCCACTTATAGAAAAAGACCAGCTGATCAGTTTTATTGCTTATTGCATAAGTTATGTTTAAGTTAGGTTAGTGTCAACCCCAAAATGGGGTCTGGGGGGAATATTATATTTTTAAAGTGAATCATAATCTGTTTGCAAAGATCATGCTCCGACCCAAACACATATTGCAAATGAATGTCATACTTTTTGAGCCTCGTTTGTTGTGTTTGCGTGAAGTGGCTTGTATGAGTCAGAGCACAGTACTGGTCTGGTCTCAGTTTGAGCCTGGGGTTAATGGTAACCAGAGATGGATGAGGAGGATTTCTGTGCTTTTCATGCTTTTCCATTCAGATACACACATACAAACACCAGTAACTACCAGTGTAGTTGTTGAGTATTAGTCATGCCTTGGACTGTGCCACTAGAATGCATATTGTTTGGTGTTTCTGTGGATATAGAAATCTTGATGTATCCACATAGAGCTGATTTGGGAACACAGATTGGTTTTCCTTTCTGGTAGGATTCAGACTAGACTCAGTGGATAGATTTTAAAACAGGTAACCCGTCTCCTCATTTTACGCTGTATGATCTGTGGGAAACTTGTGTGCAGTTTTGCTCTTGCCTCAGTGAGAATCTGCATTTGCATTCTAGACTTACAATCGGTACAGAAATGTTTGTCATTTACATTGGTTAAAAAAACATTTAAGTATGGACAGTTTTTAGTGTTTGTGCAGTGACATTGTGTGCATGGACTACATCTGCTCTGTTAGTAAGTTTTGAAAAAACTTTTCTTTGGTTTAAACCTATATATCTGCTAATTTTTGTCTGCTTTCTGAAGCCTAATTAAACGCTGGTACAATGGGTTGTCTCCAGCTTTGGTCTTCTTCAGCAAAGCTGTGCTTGCAAAGCAAAGTTTGTGTTCATAAAGAAACATACACGATCTGCTCCCATCTCAAAGCTCTCTTTAGAACACACACATAATGATAGTTCCTGACTCCACAGAAGCACTCGCTGACAAGCATAATTTACAGAAACCTACCTCAAAGTACAAGCTACACACACACTCTCATGTACACCAGGAAACTTTAAAACACTGAAAATGTCTACATGATCTTCTTTTAGGGATTAAAGAATGGTAAAATGTCTTAAATAAACAAATTAGAGATGGTAGTTAAAAATATGATTAATGAATGCATCATCTCTTAAGTATCCTGTAACTAATGTAAAAAACACTAACCTTAGCAAGGTAGTCGGTTTTTGAAAGATGTGACATCTATACCTCTTCTCTCACTGAAATCCACAATCTAAAAATATATTTAATGTGGTGTGTTTTTTATCACAAAAATGTAACTAGTGGATACATGATGTTTCCTAAATCAGTGACAGACAATTCTTTATGTATAAGCAATGCAGGCTTTACACCACACATCACACTTAAGTCGTCTATTAGACCAAATTGCTTGTGATGTCATAAATCATGCTTTCCAGTACATGATTTAAATTTATATTTTAGGTGAACTTGAAGAGAAATGTTCTACTTTCAGAGCATACATATATACATATCTATATGTAGTGTGTATTTTCAAGAAATGCTATATGTACACTATCAGTCAAAAATTTGGACACCCTTTTCTCCTTCAATGGTTTTTATTTAATTATTTTATACATTGTAGATTAATGCTGAAGACATCAAAACTATAAAAGAATACATATAGAATTATGTTGTAACCAAAACCATGTTAATCTTCGGCATTAATCTGCAATGTAGAAAATAATACAGATAAATAAAAAAGCACTGAATGAGAAGTGTCCAAACTTTTGACTGGTAGTGTACACACACACACACACACACACACACGCACACACACACACACACACACACACACACACACACACACACACACACACACACACACACACACACACACACATATATATGGTGAAAGTGAAATATCTAAGAGAAGTACCAATGACAAAAAAGAGCATTTCTGAGTGTGAATGATGTTTAAATTAGTTTTAAAACTCAGACGTTTTGGATATGTAATGTGTACCAGAGTGAGTGGCTGGTCTGTACGTGTGTTTCCTTTAAAAAAAATAAATACATAAAATTAAAAAAAAAAAAAAAAAAAAAAAAAATATATATATATATATATAAAAAAAACAAAATATGCATTATGTTGATTGCATTTAAATTGACAAACATTCAGAGTAATGTGTACACCATATATTCAGGTATATTACATTAAAAAAAGATAGAACAAAGCAATCGAACTACATAAAGTGACTCATAGAACAGAAAGAAGCGCACCACACAAGCTGCCTTTTTGCGGAGGACTGTTTTCTCTTCATCTGCAGTGGAGTCAGGTTTTCTGTGACACCAGCCCAGGGGAGAGGAGTGAACAAACACATGGTCTCTCTCCATTCCACACACACACAGAAAATGCCTAGACCTGCCTGGCCTTGCAAATGCTATAAGGCAAGTCGAGCCAAAACTTTTCCAAACAAGCATGACGTTCTCACATCCCACCACCAAAGACTTGCTCCGCTGATAGATGTGGGAATGTGGTTGGAATATATCATTGGATCCTATAAGATAGAACCACACCTGTACATGCACACTGTAGCTTCTCACAGACTTGTGGGGTCCAGCATAAAATCCTGTTTTCTTTGCTGGCAGCTAAATCTCACTTTTTTCATCCATCAATCCCACTAAGTATGGTTTTTTCTATTGAATGAAAAAAACATATTTAGTGGGATTGAGGCTGGGCTGAAATATAACTTGTTCAATGTTTTGTTTTGTCTTTTATGAAATCCATTTCTTTTTGCCACAGAATAAGCTTCAGAGTTTGCATCTATGTCAATACAAGCAGACAGGAGATCAGGATCAGAGCTGCGACACTTTTGATGCAAGAAAATATTGCCGTTATTGTATAATGCTTGGGTAGTTTTAAAGTGCTATGGAATGAAGCCAGCTAAACAAAGCTAAAGAAAAGATGTGAGTTGAAAGCGGAGAAATGTTCTATTGAAATGATTATATCCACCAGGTGCTGGTGGCTCTGGGTTTAAGAACTGACCATAAAGTCAGTCTAGTTAATCTATAAACTGTCCCACAAAATACATTAGAATCTAACGCTACTCACCTTGTCGTAGCTCATACCTGCAGTAGTGCAGTACTTTGGCATTATACCTCTCAGCATGCCTATATCACTTAGCCCTAATTTTATGGCGATGTCAGATTTTTCCTTTTCCTCCTACTAAGAAAATGTATGTTCCAGAGTTTTAGCTTTGTCAGTCTGTCAGGTTGAGTTAGTGGGTGAGTGGAGGATCTGGGTCATTAGCTGTCTGACACTTTGCACAGGGCTTTCTGTGTAATGCAGCCTAAACCCAAGTGTGTGGGCGTGGGTATGTGGGTCCATCAGTCTAGACTGAACTGCATGGCTGATGGGCTGACTTGGTGACATGCCTCAAAGCACAAAGTGAGCGAGCTTCCTTGGGGCAAAGTTGTTTTTTTTAAACCAAAAAGTTCATACCAAAAGTTTTCTGTGCAAGAACTTTTAACTTGTAGTGCTCCTGAGATTTGTTTTAGAGTCTTGTTGCAGGTTTTAGGCTTATTTAATTATACTGCTATGTACTGCCACTGCATTTAGATGCTGAAGTTTCCAGAGGCTAGTTTTAATGATTCCAATTGGTGATCTTTGTGGGAGAATACAGTATTAGTGAGAGCAGTGTGTATTTTCAAGAAACGCATTTCAGCTGTTAGCAGGCTCTGAACCTGTAGTCTTTCAGTCAGAGGAGTGCGTTTAACAGCATCAGCTTTTCACCAAGGTTATTTTTAATGTAGTTTTTCAAATCAGAGGTTAAGAACACTTGACAGGAGCCAAACACACCTCTTCTTAGCCATGCAGTGCTCTTCAGGAAAAGGGATTCTGTCTATGTCTCTCTGTAAAGCAACCTTATTCAATGTATTATGAAATCATCTTTCCTCAGAGGTGTTGTTCCTCTTTCATTCTTCAGACCTTTTAAAGACAGCAGGTCATAGTGCCTCAGGCTCAAACCATAGCCTGACCCCACAGGTCAGCCAGCTAATACCACAGGCTACTTCCACCTAGCTGTTTTTTTCTCTCCATCTTACTGGGTTTTTCTGCTGCTGCTGTTTCTCTGCCTCAAATTCTGTCCAACTGACCTTGTCTTTCTCTACTCATTCTGAATGGTCAGAGAAGAGGACCGACCTTCACCTGACAGACTCTCCTATAAGAAAAGGAGAGAAGAGAGGAGGGAAAAGAGGGAGAGATAGGAGGCCGGAGAAAGGATAAACACACTTAACAAAGTCAGAAATGTACTCCCAGGGGCAGTTTGCTGTTAAGCTCTAGTTGCCCCTACTTGCAGACGAGCCCAACATTGCTCAGGTTACAAATACAGGTCAGGTGCATGCGTGAGTGAGTGTGTGAAAGCACTGGTAATGAATGGTACGTGTACACAGGAAAGAGGTGTATGTGTGTGTTTGTGTGTTTGTCAGCGTGTGCCAGACCAGCTGTATGGCTCAGTGCCGTGTCTGGAGCAAAGCCCAGGCCTAATGTGCAAGCACAGGCCTCTTAGGAGACCACTGGGCTGTCGCTTGGCTGCTTCATCGGCCGTCATAGAAACTGCTATGTGTGAGTGCTGTACTGGAAAAAGGCACTGCGGATTTGACAATAGTGCACGATACCAGTGTTTCCAGAATCACTGCTCTTTAATGAGGTGTCGAGTGTCATATTTAATATCGTTAGCTTCCAGACACTTCACACTGATGAACACAAAGCTTCACTGCACCATTTTATTTATTTCATACAAGACATTTGTCAGTTATGCCACATACAGACCCACATTTTCAAGGAGCTGTTAATGGTTATGTTAATGTAGGTTAACATAAAAGTTAACGTAAGCTTTTGTACACATGCAGTATTACAGGGCTGCTCATAATCCCCCTGTTTTTGGTCAATGTTGAGATCAGAATTAGTAAAAGTGTACCTTCAAACCCAGCTCTGGGCCTAACTCTGGCCAGTACATAATTTTGAACATGCTAAAAAAAAAAAAAACAGAAGCAGTTAAGAGACTGAGAGGACGACAAGGGAGGATGTGTGAGTTTCTCAGGGACATACCCAGGCCAGAGAAAAGTTGAGAGCAACACATGCCGCAGAGGGTGCTTTTAAAGACTTTTCTCCTCCAAAATTCATTAAATCAGGCATTAGTGTGATGGAGGACCATGGTGATCTCAAGCTGTATCAATCTTAGCCTTGTCTTGTTTTCCTAATTACGATAATCCAAATTTGTAATTGAAAATAAATTTGGATTAATTGCCCATCCCTAAAGTATTAGTTTTGAGTTTACCCCTTTTCTTTGACTGTGAATGCATACTCTTTATTTGTGTACCAGAGATCCACAGCCTTTCACTTTGCTTACAGTGTTTGCAATTTGCTTTGTAAATGGCAGGTGGAGCAGTTCTTTTTTTCTTCATTCACTCCTCCTCTTCCTCTGTCACTTGAATTAGCCGTTCACGAGCAGGAGGAAGCAGTTTCCAGCTGTCTTGGTGGCTTTTTATCTGCCTTGTCAGATTGATGGAGAGCTTGTGTACTGTGCACTGGCACCAGCACCTGAATACACATAAACAAATGTACTTTGTACTTCTGTTCTAATGAGCACCCTCATTAGTATAATGAAAAGTTTAGCCCCCAACCTTCACCACCACAATCAAATGCCTTCCCAAAAATATCTACAGTCGCAAAGCCAAAAAATCTGATTGGTCCTCACAAGGGTAGATATACATGTAGACTATGGATTGTTTCTAATCAATATATTACAAAATCACCATTTTTAAAATTTGAGATCAGGTGTTCAATTTAAAACCTTAAGTCGTGGGAAAGATGTTGAAGACTATTATGGAATCTATACAATATGTTTCCTGGCAGTTTCTCAAAGTCTGATTAAGTGTTTGGAAACCAATAAACCTCAATAGATTATCTTGAAATTTTTCCAAGGGCAAGAAATCAGTCCATCAATACATATTTTTTTTAAGTGCTTGTTGTCAAGGTATTTATACACTGGCATTCTTGCAATAATAAATCTGTCTTTGCAATATATCTGTATTTCTGCCTTAAAGGTTAGCAAGTGTGTGTTACAGTTTCTGAATTGCTAATTGAACAGAATGATCAACACATATCGTGTTGTTCACTCAAAGATGTAAAAGGCAGTCAATATATTTAGAGTTGTTGATGATGAATAATGGTAAAATTAATTTCTCTTTAATTTTCTTTTTAGTTTTTATTGCATGATTTCTATCACACTTGAAGTTAAGCATTTTACAATGTTTGCATTTTTGGACACCAAAATCAAATATATTGCTTTGGTTGCTGGCACTGTTTTGCAAGGGCGGCTTCAAATGAACACCTGCACAACTTTGCACAACAAATTCATCATCTTCACTGGAAAGTTGTTGGCACTGATGAATGCAACAATGTGTGGAACACCGTGGATTTCAGCTTTTGTGCTGTGAGGTTATTTGAGGGTTAAGGAATGAAAGGTGTCAACAGAAGATGCCTTGAAAACAGTGGTAACGTGTGAAGTGTTTGCATGTTTGCACATGCAGTCACTTTCTCCCTCTTCTTGTGTGGAAGCAGAATACAATAAAGCTCTGGTTGTCTGGGCTTGCTCACCGGAATGCCCTCTCAGCCTCACGCTCACTTCGTTTCCTTTCATCTCCTCCCCCTCGTCCTCCTTTGAGCAGCTTCCTCCAGAGTGATTAGTGAGGGCTCAGTGAGAAGTGCTCATCTGTTCTCCTCTGCTGTACGGGATGACGTATCATCTTAAGGTGCTGAGTGCACATGTGCCTGTGTTCACGAGAGAAAGAACCAGACAGTATCAGTGACTTTAAGGGCACATTTCATTAGCCATTAATGCTTCTGTTACTTCAGTGGCTTTATTAAGTGACATTCTTGTTTGTTATGCGTATCTCTTAGTTTCCTCAACTAACTTCTTATACCAAACTCTGTGAGGACAAGGCCAGAGTTGTCTTTTTTTCCCAGAGTAACAAATTCCACTAAGAACAGTTTGCAATAAGCATAAACACTGTGGAACTATAATATTTGCACCTGGGCAGTCTGAAGTTATAGTGATCCTTATTAGTCATTATAGAAGCCAGTTTTAATAGTGATTCAGTGATTCCACAAATTTATTTCAGAATATTTTACCATGTAGAGCTACAGCATTTTAATACTGTTCACAATGTAAGCAGTGTATGCACACCCACAAAGAAATACCCTAAACCAAAACATTATACAGTTAATTATTTTTGCTTGAATTATTTTGGTCTGATTCTCCTCTACATTTTGTTTTTAGATATGCCATTACCAGTGCACCCAGTCATCATACAAAAGTTTGCATTAATTTATACATAAAATAGAAAATAGACCTGAACTTTAGCACAGTGTGTACAATATCTGGTGGCGTCATCATCAGGGTGTTTTGTGTTTTGCTATGTTTGAGTGAGGCCATGACCACACATGATATCAGGAGAAAAAACTAAATGCTGTATTTGTGGGTCACAGGTTTTTACCCACACTCCAATTTTCAGGTCTTTTCTAAAATTTCACTGTTCTCAATAACAAAGCTACTTCTCTCTGCTAGCACTAAATTATGCATTACCATTATCATGTAATGAGGAGTTTTGGCAAACTGTACTCACTGATAGACAGCCATCAGCCTAGTTTTAGGTTCATTGTCTCCTCCAACTCGCTCTGATGCTTATTTTGTGTTTTCATATCGGCGAACACACAACAGAAGAAAAGTGATACATCATTGTGTTTGTGTTATCATACACTGCACAAACACTCATTCCCAGCCATTTTATGAACTCGTAGGTGTCAGACATTTGATTGGCTTCTGTAACATTCAAATGTAGAGATCAAAAAAAGTGGACTTTTGACACCAAAAGTTAACACCTCACCATGTCCACGAAAGTTGGTACACATTGCATTTTTTAATAGTTCCTAAGCATTAAACTAGTGTCATCCACTGAGGGGGATATTTGTATATTTTTTCCACAAGTCGACATGCCCTTACTCTGGTCTGTGTTTAAGAGTGTGGGGGAGGCTATTGCAGTGAGATTGTGAGGAGACCGTCTGCTCTTTTGACACTTCACTGTACTCTTCCTTCAGTATGACCTTTTTTGTTATGTTTCTCCATATACACTTATATCTGTTGCTGCCACTCCCCGCCACTCCATTTTTCAGACTGTCTCGCATCTATATCTCATTTCCTGACTCTTTTTCTTTTGCTTTCTCTCTTTTCCCACCTTTCGTGCTCTCTCTGACTCTCATTCCCACTCTTCCTGCCATAGTCTTGATAATCTCGGAATTAAATTTACACAAGCTGGCAGTGTGGTTTTGTAAACTGAGAGGCTTAGTAGCGTTACAGTTTGTTTTTTTCTTCACGAAGGAGGTAACCTCAGGCTTAAAGTTCTTGCCAAATGATCCATTTTCTGCTCGGGAGTGTCAAGTACACAAACATTAGATCCAGAGTTGTCATAACACAGGCAAAGATGAGGCAGTCCTTTATGCGTGTCATCTAATTTTGTTTTAAAAATGTTGTGGGAAAGTGACTTCCAAAATGAACAGACTCACTGCTTTTCTATTGCAGGACACCCTGAAACATCTGTAAATCACAGTTTTTTCCGCATTATGACAGCTTTCTTTGTACTGTGTCCTTGGATAAAAAACAGGATTAACAGGGAATGAAAGACACTTTTGTCATTTCATAGATGGTTTACTACAGAATGCTTCCTTTTCTTATTATAAATGATTTCCTGCTGCTCTTGTTCCGATGCCAACAGATGGTTTCAGATTTTTTTGCAAAATGGTCTAACAGTGAATTTCCACAAGGTTAGCATGTTTTTTAAAAGTCTAGCATTAGAACGTGATACTCTATTGCTCCAGTCTTTCACTCCCTCCATACCTTTGCTTTTCTCAGCTGCTTTTTTTGGTCTCCTTTCTAGAATTCTCTGCTGTTTACTGTCCACATTATTTGAACTCTTGTATAGTGCAAGGGTCTGTCTTTCACCTTTGCTTCTGTTCCTCTTTCTCTCCATCAAAGCTTCAACCAGCCAGCTGCCATCATTTACCAAAGTCATGACCTGCTCCTCTTTCCACTTTCCCATCATCTGTCTTTATCTCCCCCCCAACTTTTCACTTCCTATGTGCACTCTGGTACATCCATCCTTCCTCTCTTGTCAAGAACCAGAAACATCTTTCTCTTGCACAGACATATTGTACACACATGCACAGCTATCCAGCATCTGACTGTCAAGCGCTTAATAGCACATCTGTTGATCACTAAGCATGATCAGTTGCTAAAACAGACCTGGTTAAAGAACCTAATTACCTTTGTAAAGTAGCTGAAGTGAAACCATAATGTAAATGTAAGATTGATAGACAAGTTAAACATCCACTAAGCAGCTAACAGTCCTGCTAACACTAGCAGTGTTCAGGTTTTAGAGAAGCTGCTCTAACATAGTTGTGGCTGCTTTGGAATCTCCTCCCTAGATAGAAACTCAAGGAATAAATCCAGTGGACTAAGGAAGCAAAAAAAAAAAGAGCTGCATGTTTTCGATGACAGCCAATCAAGAGGTGATGATTGAAGTGGTGATAAAGAAATAAAACTATGAAGGAGATTGTGAAGTCATCTCTCATCCTCCTCAGGGAAAGAGGAGAGAGTAAGTGTGGGAAAATCGGAAAGAGAGATGTGGGGTGATGGGAGGGGAAGGCTTCTGTTCACATGTTCCCAGCACAGTCTGGCCACTAGGGAACCATTTCCACTGAGCGTCCTGTCACTCACACACATGCACACACTAAGATGTGACATCAGGTGCTGGATAAGATGAGGTAATAGGAAAACCATGCACCACCTCACTTTTACAGTTTAAAAACTGCAAACTTTAGGTTGGAATTCTTTCACGGTCATACTGTCCTAAGTGGTTCTTCTATCCTTCTTATTGATGTATTGTTGTGCTGTTCACCAACAACATCAACAAAAAACAGTATTGTGGCCAAGAATGTTTTGTTATGATCAGACACACTTCGTTACCAATGAGATGCATTAATAAGTAGAAGATACAACAAATATGCGTTGTGTGTGCTGTCAGGAGCGTGATCTAGAGCCTTACTTTGGATTGCTGGCAGAAAAATAGTCCAATCAAATCATCAGGTGCCCAAAATCACCTTTAATATGTGATCTTAAACATTAACATGTTACTATACATGACTCTTGACAGTTTGAAGTGTGGTAAATTGCTTTTGTATCCAATACTACGGCACATTTTGAGGAACCACTACTACTTTGTCCATCTTTGCAAGTTAAACACCTGTAGACCAGTAAGTCCAGCCTCAACAGGCCTTTTCTAGTGGCTCGAAGGAACTCCAGGTGTTTTTTCTGTCACCTCAGTGTTATATGGATGTGTAGGTGTGTGGGATCCTGAGCAGCTGGAAACATGTATTTACCTGAGGGCAGCAGGGGGATGAGGAGAGCTGCTCTGTCTTATCTCTCTTTCACTGTGTTTGATCGAATGGTACGAGGTTGGTGCCACATCAAGAACAGGCCGAGAGAAATGAGTTATCTGCACTCCTGATGCATGCATATATTTTCAAACATACGGTAGTGTTTTCCTTCATGTGCTAACTGCAGAGTTCATCTGTGTTAAACTTGCCCACACACCTATGACTGATTCATAGAGAGGGGAGTTTCTCTGAGGGATTATGACAAGTTCTCATTTTAAACCAGACTTGTCAGCCTCACATCCCCGGGCCCATGTGGATTCTTAAGATTGATTGCCACTTAGCCTCAGCACAGACCTCCATTTGAGTGCAAAAGGTGAGTCTTAGAAAACTTGAAGCCCCTGACTTGCTGTGATTTACACCATGAGTCATAAGTAGACTTACTGTCTCAGACCTTTTCTTTCCAAAGAATAGGTGTAGTGAGGGTGACTGTTTACAGATATATTTGGATGACAAGTTCCAGTTAGTCTACCTTCACTGCTGCTACATTAACATCATTTGCAATTAGTGTTGTTCAATTAACCCATCAGACCTAGAGCTAAATCCACCATTGCACAAATTTTCTCATCATTATCCTCATCTTTACAGCTTCCTCCTCTAAAATCTTAATGTCTCGGCCTTCAAAGGCTCAAGCAATGCTTGTCAATAAAACCTGCACTATACAGCTCAACAACAGTCATCACCTGGTTTCCAAAGGTTTTCCCTGCATTTTGCTTTTTTTGTTTAGTCTGCCCTCTGGCTGACCCAAGGCTTTGACCCATCCAGACCTATGTATGTCTCTCCCCAGGTTGGGCTGCTTTCTTCCAGGCATCTGTTTTCTAGATAAGAGTCGTGAGTGCAGGGGCTGATTCATTGCTCTGTCACAGACACGGCGTTTGTGCCGTCGACAGTACCGCTCTCCCTGCGTCCATGTCTCCCGTGGCCAAGCTTTTATAGCGTGACAATCCAGATTTAGTGACAAATCAAGCCGCGTGCTGAGGAAAAAGACTTTTCTGTTTGTTACATTAAGAGATCAGCTTTCAAAGAAGGAAACAGCAGAGCGTTTAAACGTTCAATGTTCCCACCTACACTGTGACCTTGGCAGTCCTGGGATATAAAAAGTTTCTTCATGAATGATGACAGGTTGGGACAGGAACCAGACCCCTCACCCCAGTCTCTCTAGTGTCCATGCTGTGAACTGTTGCTCTCTTGTCAGTAGAAAATTTCAGAGCAGCATGCTAAAGTAGCCTCAACCTTGGCGCCAAGCTTCATCCTTCCGTTGCCACTTCTTCATAACAGCCACCCTTTCTTCACGGTTCCCTCCCTTTCACATCCAGTGAAGAAGAGTGGCCATCTCCCATAGGAAGGGGATTAGTTTTTCTACTTCACAGTAAGTTCCAGGCCTCCCTGTCCTCTCCCTCTCATCTTTTTCTCTCCTCTGTTCTCCATCTCCTCTGTGTTGGCTACTTGTCCAGCAGGGCCACACAGTCTAATTACAGGTCAATTAAAGGCTTTCTGGCTCAGTCGTCCTTCTGCCAGCGCTTCAGCCACTGCAGGCTTAGGGGACTCTACAGAGTGAGTGAATGAGATATCATTTCATGTGGAGATCAGCCGAGAGAAGGCCTTGAAAGAGAGGATTTGGGGAAAAGGCTCCCCTCTCTTTCTCTCAGTCTGCCAGAGTCCCTCCACCCGGGACAACCCACACACCACCAAGCATCTTAAAGAAGGGGCCTCTGGGATAGAGGCCAGAGGATTATGGGAATATTCATGACCAGATAAAGGGGTGAGCGGTTGAATGACTGTGTTTTGGGGCTCATCTCTTAGGTAAACAGGAGCCTAAATGGAGTTTTAGATCGCTACTCCCACTGCTCAGTGAGGAACAGGCAATGGTGACTCTGTCCACTGTGTTTTGTTGCATTTCCACAGGACGGTGAAAAGAAAGCCTTGTTGTGGCCTTTTCTTCCTCTTGCTGCTGTCTTTCTGGTAGCAAACAGATGGTGCTGGGGGAAATAAATATCTGTTTCTCACAGTTTTTATCCACAGAATATTGGCTTTTCTGAAAGGCGGCATTCATGTTCACCCGTGGCCCCCTGGGCTCCTGAAAGCTGCTGAGGGCTAATTTTAAAGCCATTAAGCATCTTGCTGTAAGGGAATGGTGGTTGAGTTTTGCTTCTCTGATCTATGCCATCTTACATTTAATGTTCAGGTAGTCAGACAGGTAGAAGTTGAAGTGGAATTTATATCAGGGTTAATGGCTGGTCATTTTAGCCTGCTGGCAGCTTTCTTGTCGCGAATCAACATTTTTCACTCAAACTTTTCTACCCTCTGCCTGAAACTCTTAAACTTATTACACTTTATATGCGCTCAAATGTTTTCCATTCTTATAACACTGCATAAATGACTTACAATCATGCATCAATAATTTCTAGACTGTCTAGACACTATGATCTCCCATCAGTCTGAATTGTAAAAGAAAATGGCAAGGACCAAAGTGAAGAAACTGAGGCCTGATGACTGATGGCTAGTTGTTTGGGACTTGTATCAACTTGGCATTAGTGGTAAGCTCAGTTAATTCCACCAGTGTGTTTGTCGTGTCCTTGTTCGAGTATGTTGATTGTGATTGGAGCAAAAGGAGCTCAAGAGTTCTCAGCAGATAGTCAGTTTACTGTCTTATAGAAGAAAACAAACCAGAAAATATTCCATTTTTAACCGATTATCGATCATGTCAATAGTTGGCAATTAATCAAACCATTGACAACTGTACATGTCAGAGTCTTGGCATGACACCCGACTGGCATTTGAATTATTTTTTCTTCTTCTGACAATCAGCCAGCGCTTGGGTGTCTTAGCTGTTACAATAAGAATTATGGCCAATGAGCCATTGCTGAATGTTTATTTTATGATTTTTTCCTACCAAACCATGACTCCAAAACCAAGGTACATGCTGACCTGTGAAGTTACCCTTACACCCCTAGTCAGAGCAAAGGATTTATAATCTGCAGTTCTGCCCCTGTCATGCACAGAATACACCTGAATGTCAATAGGAATAACATTTACTTGACTTGATAGCAGCTTCCAGTAAAGCCATGTGACCTGTTCTCCAGTGAAGCATTGAATCAGTGATGGGTGTTCAGTTGCCTCAATAGGAGGTGTTTTGAAGAAAAGGAGTGACTTTCACCCTCCCACTGCCAATCTGCGAAATCAAGCCTGTGTCTTTTTCTTATCTCAAACCCTCTCATCTAACCTCTGGACCACTGCTGCCTCCAGTGATCTAACGGAGCTCTGCACCTCTGCCCAACAGTTGGTAGTATCCTTAATGTTTGACCTGCATGAAGTGGTGTATACATTTGAAACACTGAGGCTCCATAGAGCACTTTATCATCAGCCACATCTAAACCCAGTGAGAAGCTTTGAAGCTTGATCCAGGGGAGTTCCCATGTTTTTGATGATCTGACAGTCAGTACCCTCCTTGCCTCACACCAACCGAAGCCTTCCGCCCCCTCGTACCTCACATCTCTTTTTCTTCAGGTTGGACAGATGTTGGTAATCCTGCTCTGATTGGCTTGGATTGAGTTCTGTGGTCCTGCGGTCAGGGCACACAGCCCACGTTGCTGAACTCTGTTAGCTGCCTTTGAGCCTTGCCCTGCGGTGGGCTTCGTGTTGGAATGGCGTACCGCAGGGTTATGTTTCATTCAACCCCACACCTGCTGCAGTGACTTGTCAACGTGCCCCTCGACAGGCCCCCTTAATGCCTCCATTAGGTGTTGTAATCTCCCCCTAACGCCTTGCCATTTTGCCTGAGTGTGTTAACAGAGTATCAAAGGCCGGGGATTTTTTTTTCTGCCACCTGCCAGAGGTGAATGTGTAGGAAGGTGAAAAGAGGTGGAGGTGGCATGACTGTACAGCTCTTGCAGGTTTTCAAGACATTAGGGCGGTTGTGTCTGTGTCTTTCATGGCCAAGCTTTTCTGGCTGTCAGTCAAGTTTTCTCAGTTCTGCCTACCGGTGCGTTCTGTAGCTTTTCTTGTGTTATCAAGCACTCCTCAGCTTTGCCAATGTTCCAGTACATGAGGCGGGGGGGGGCTTCATCTCTCTTAACAACCGTTTGCTTACCATCCATCAAGAAAAGGATACCCCAGCAGCCGTGCTCCCAACAAAAGGGGGCTGCACACGAGCCCCTGAGTATGATATTTAGTTTCACTCCAAAGCACGCACACAGCTATCACCTTTGTGCTGACCTGAAATGGACACTTAGGACACTGTTGCTCTGAGGTCCAAACTGCTATGATTTATCTTTTAGTCTTTTAAAGCTGTGTTTTCAGTAGGCCTCCGCATAGGAAAACAATCAACAATAGTTCGCCTATGGATCTCGTGTTGCTGATTGATCAGACTAGAGCAGTGCTAGTTTGTTCTTCAGAGCTGGTGTTTGAGTTTGTGCTTGGGGGAGATCCAGACAGATTAGCGAGGGTGACAGGGAAGCTGGAGAGCCAGCCAGGCCGGGAGGTGCAGCTGGCATTGGAAGCCACGGCTTCCTTTTCTCTGCGTTGGCCCGCAGACTTCCTTCAGCCACTGTTTAATCAGCGATTAAGACTGCTTTAGATGGCTGTCTCGTCTCGTGTGACAGTACATGTTGGGTGGAAGGATTGCTCGTCTTATGCAGTCTCCGGACAATAGGAGTTTAATTATGAAAAGAAGTGAGTGAGTGTTTTTCCAGTAGATTCCCACCTTTCATGTGAAATGTTGTTGTTATGGTATCTCCTTCTGTCCATTAACAATGTGCCCAGGAGGTGCATACCATAAAAAAGGGAGGACGAGAGCTTTGATGTGGTCTGTGCTAACTGGGAAACGGTACACAAACCTTCATCATCAGATGTGTGAAGGAGGTCTGCCTTGAGGTTTGGCTGTTGCTGTCAGAAGGGACCATCTGGTGTTATGGTGAAAAATGTGAGGGAATTTCTAGCTGCAGTTATACTGTACACTACAGTATTTAGTTTTATATATTTCTTTTGTTTAAAAAGGTAGTTTGTAGCCAGCTACCCATCCTGATACTACATCATTTAGTGTTTTTTAGTTTTCACTTCTTATCCACCACAAAGCTGTAAAAACACACAAGGAAACATTTATGTTCACTCTGAAACTAGTTGATGTGTAGCAAATAATTAGAAATGTTTAGGGACACAACTAATAATGTCCATTCATCTGCCAGTTATTTTAGTGATGATCTGTGAAATATATTCTCTATGTAATGTTATAAAAAAAATGTCCATTACAAATTCCATTTACCCACTTCATTTTCAGATGTCTTCCACTGTCTGACCAGCAATCCAAGTCCCAAAGTTAAACAGTTTATTGAGTAGCTTCATTGTTGATTTATCTACTGATAGTTTCCTCAGTCAGTTGATCAGTTGTTTAGGCAATGAAGCCTCAGATAACAGTAAAACTTGCCCATTTCAGACGCCAAGCTGACATCTGACATGAAAAAATAACAGAATCTTTTCTGATCTGAGAAGCTGGAAACAGAGAAAGTTTGACTTCTTTATTTGAAAAGTGATTGATGAATGGTTGATTAGGGAGCATAAAATCTGCAGCAAATCTTCATATTAACATTGTTTCCGACTTATCTTTTGTTGGCTGACTGATCAGTTATTCGACATTGTTTCATCATGAAAACAATGATTCTGAATTTGTTTTTGACCAGCTAACCTACTTTTTGTTTCTCTGCAGAGAAAGTTCGTGAGATCCAGGAGAAACTTGAAGCCTTCATAGAAGCTCTTCACAAGGAGAAATAAAAGTAATTTTTTCCAGATATCTTTATACAAATGATCCTGCATAGAGCAGCATTATCTAAGAAACAAAAACTGATTTGTTATAGCTTGTTGTTGTAATGACGTGAATAGTTGTTAGATGGTAGTAAACACTTTATTTGTTGCACAGAATCAGGACTGACAGTAGGATAAATGATAACTGTATCTTGTTTGTTTTCCCTCCATACTTCTTAACAGACCTATTTAGAGTAATTGTTTGAATCACAGCAGAGAAATGCACTGAACAAAGAACTCATCTGTAAATGACCGTCATCACCCCTTGTTCCTGCCCCGACACTCACCTGGTTTCACCACCTCATGACTTGGCCCTCCGTCCCCCCTCGGACACTGATGGGGAGATGGACCTGAACAGAAGGATAAGCTGGATGAACAGTTTTCATGCTTTCTCTTTGGTTTATGTTAATTTTCTTCATGAGGCCACGAGGAGGACTTCTGCACAGGAGCCCAAACACCGACAGACGAGAAGCAAAATACGAAGCTTGCACAGTAATTTCAGACATCTGACGACTTGTTTTCAATAAATGAGGGTTGTGTACATGTTTATCTCCTACTTTCTTACTTTTGTTTGACTTTTTTTCATGCTTTTCTTTGTGTATATGTGATTATTCAAGCGTGTGTGTTCACTGATCTGTGTACATCATAGACACCGGTCCTGATGGGTTACATCGCCTTGAACTTCAGACCTTTTTCTCGCCTGGCGCTCCTAAAATATGCCGAGTTGCCCGTCTGATAGACCCAGGAATTGTCTCAAACTTTCAAAAAAAATGTTTTAGTTGCACCTAGAATCAAAGCACTTAAGTTGTCACTCAAAGCTCTCACTGTTTTCCCCATTTACTCTACATGTACCCCTAAATTAGCTGCTCCTTTATTCTACAGCTGTTGTAACGCCACAACAGCCACTCATTAACAGGATAAACACAATATGCTCAGCGCTCACAATATTGTGTATAGATTACATTTTTAATTGCTTTCTTCCAAAGGGGTTTCTTTGATAAATATTAATATTAAGTTTCTGTCTGCCAAAAGCACATAAGGTCACGCTTCTTGGTCACCTGTCCCTCTAAATCTGTCTCTGTGCATTTCTATCATTGTATAGTAACATTTCATCCGTGTTGCAACTCACAGACATTACAGCTTCACAAAAAATACCCTCTTACTAGGTTGAAAATATAGGTAAACATAAATTTAGGCTGTTTAAGAATCATTTAAACATGAGACACTAATAATGTAAGGCTTTTTTTAACAGTCCATTGTTTTACCTGTGTCTAAGGCATCGTTACATATTCACACAGTAAAAATGTTGGTCCTATTAACAGTTCAAAAACAGATTGTCAACCAATTTATTTGGTTGTAAAATTCTATTACTAGTTGTGAAATACTTTATACTTTGGGCCTGGTCTCTACCTGTCCAGTATCCAATCCAAGCTGATTAGTTGGTCCAGTAACACAGATATTACATTTGTTGTCTTCATGTGTTTCCATATTGCACCAGGTTTGATGTCCCCTTTTCACTAATGTTACGTCTTTGTGTGTGTACACAACACGTGCACTAGTACCCATCCTGTCTTCTGTCTGTGATTGGATGGTTGTTAAGCTCAAACACACCAAAAAGAAGGAAAATAATTTTCTCTTTGTTCTCAGACTCAAGAAAAAAGGAAAATATCTGACATGCTGGAAATGTGTGTGTTTGTCCACTCACTGATTCTCCTGCCAGTCATTGTTCAGGGCCCGGTGTTTCCACTTGCTCCTTCCTCATCCTCATCTTTAAACCCTCACCTCTTTGTACCCCCATTATTTGGACCCTTTCATCACCCACGTAGACATGTGCTCGTTCTTCCTAGCTTGAAAAACTGTTCTATATTTGCCTGAAAGGGGGGCAGTGAGACCACGCTCATCATTCATTCATATGTGTATATGGGTATATATATATATATATATATATATATATATATATATATATATATATATATATATATATATATATATATATATATATATATATATATATAATATGGCGTGCATTCTGTACAGGTGATGAGCAGTCATGGAGTTAGGATCATGTACAGCACGTGTAAGCAGAGTGAGCCACTTGTGTAACAGAAACTTGGTGAGCTGGTTCAAAAACATGTTTTATGTTGTAGAAAGTAATGTTTGCATGGTGTACCCCATCAGATGTGCTTTATTTATTGAATTTGTGTTTAAAAGACAAATTGAAAATAAAATTGACAAATAAAAAATAAGTTTTTTCATGAGGTGTCAGCTTGTCCTGTCAGCGTTAAACCAACCTCCGTCACTTTGTAGCTTTGTGCGTTGTCTGCTGGCTCAGTATTGGCATCACCTGACTGTTCCTTAATAAACAACTTTAGTCCAGACAGAAACACGGAAACAACTATTGGCTGGATTTTATGAAGTGATCAAGAGATCATGAATTGTCCTGACTCTGATGACCCCTGACTTTTCTTAACTCGCTAAATATCAGACAGTTTCTGGTTGTTTTTTGTTTGTTTGTGTGTTTGTTTTTTTATATACTCCTGTCAGATTTTTACATGCTGTGGGCTCAGTTTTCACTGTGATTACAAGTCCCACACCTCGATGGAAACAGTACAACCCTGACAGCTACAATGCCATTAAGCAAAATAGAAATGTACAATAAAATATAAAAGTTAAATTTAATTGATTATTATTACAGAAAAATGAAAAAAAAACTGAAGTTAATATTTTTAAGTGCCCTCAAGTGTTACCAATACTGGAAAAACTGGTGGCTTTAAATACTATTCATATTTCACTCTCACACACTTACACTACTCTTCACATCCCCTCTAGAAAGATATTCCACCATGCTAAATGTACCTTCCAACAACTTGCCTTTCTTTATACTGTTTTTCAGCAATGCTGCATTTATTTTAATGATAAATAATGTTTAATTTTCCTCTTTATTTCCACATCAAACACCAACTGTAGTAAATTCAAATTGTTAATTTTGTCATGTGACTTTTGGTCAGAGCCAAGTCAATCATGTATTTACAGTTGCACCGAGGAGCACAGAATTGTTTATTTTTTACAGGTTCCTCAGTGCAAATGGTAAGTTTTGAAGTGACATGTAGAACAAAGTGACTTTGCTGAAATATCGCCACCATAAGTTTAGGTTTGGTTAACTTTCTAGTCAGCATGTCACACATGATTAGTTCAACAACCACCAGCAGGTTCAAAATCTGATGATTCTTTTAGTTTGAACATTTCTGGTTGTGACAAATGGTGTCATTTTGAGAAAATGCTAGGCTGTTCTGAGGTTCATTGATTTGAAAAACCACATTGTTAAGATAGTATTTGCTTATTAGCTGTTGTTGACAACTATTGGATGAATTGGCAGGAGGTTTGCTACGATCATGTCATGTCCCTCTGACCTGTATGAGCTTTGTGATCCTCTTCTTCCTTCTTCCAGCACCATCTCTGTGTCCACTGCTTGTTAGGAAAGGTTGGCATCCTAAACACAGTCAACAGCACAACTGTTTTAACACTGTGTTTGTGAACATGACTGCATTTAGTTGAATCCACCGTTGTGCCTCAATACATTTCACAGAGCTGCTATAGTGGTGCAGGAAGAATTGAGATCCTTTACACAAAAAAGCTGTGCTACAATATAAATACCGCAAGTCTTGTGACTTGAGTTAGTAAATATTTAATATACTGTAATCTATAGTAGCATAATCTAGAAAAGTAAATTTAAATGTATTTCATCAGCTCATCATTCATTTGATGTGAAAATGTTTAAATTACGTAACTCAAAAGTTGACAAAATTTTAGGTCCAGTATTTAAATAGACTTCTACCTCTAATTTTCTTAATTTTTTTTTAAAACTAAAATTCCATTTTCCTGAACCTTAATTCTGTTTGAAATTTTAAGGAAATCACCTTTGATGCGTTGTTTCACTCTGAGGATTGCAGAGTTGTACATACAGAAGTGTGTATTTGTACATACTGTGCTGTTCTCTGGCAGCTGGTTGCTGCTGGATGCAGTGACCTGTGTGCTGATGTGCTGACGCCTCTGCTCCAGGTCTGAGCAAACCCTCAGAGTATTTAACTCTGCAGGTTGTTATCTCATCCCAGAGCAGGCTGAAGGCACGCTGCAGCCCGAGGCGGCAGGGAGAGCCGGGCAGGCAGCTGAGGGTCTGACTGATTAATAAGTCGGGGTCCAGAGGTCCTCCACTTCTGGGCATCTTCTCTGCTTTCACAAGAGCCTGGTTGTTACCACATCTCCACGTTGCTCAAAGGGCAGCACAGTGGGGATGGATGAATGTGGGGGACGGGCTCATCCTCAACACCATCACCTGAGGCTTTACACATGAAGATAACGGCCTCACGTCAAAACGCTGCTTTCTGTGCCGCTATTATATTCCCGTTTTCTTAAAAACAGAATGAAAAAAAGCCTAATGACTTTGTAGCAGCCATGAAAAGAAAGGGGGAAAAGTCAACCTCCAGCAGAAGGCCTTTGTGCTATCAGATAGCCACGTTCTGGGAGGAGGGAGGCTGGCCAGGACACACTATAAGCCATTAGCATCTGCAAAGGCCGTCACGTTGACTAATAGCCAGCACCACAACAGCACAGTGGCTCAGTTTGTGTTTTCCTTCAATCCCCTTTATGCTGGCGACACAAAAGCAGTCAGGCCAGACCTGTCAAATGTGCCACAGCAGCGGACTTGCACAAAGCTCCATTTCTAGTCTTTCTGAAGAAAAAGAAAGGGCCGATCTTGTTGCTTCATTTTTTTAATCCCCCACCTAATCATACAGACACATTCAGGCTCTTTTGGCAGGGGGTGTGGTTGGTCAGTAGATGATGAAAACATTGAAAAAGTCTTAGAAAAGGGCAGTAAGTTGTGGGGATGGGCGTTTTCTGGCAGTAGCAGCAGTGTTAGCATTTGTTTGCCTTCTTGTTGGCAGCAGTGGCTTTGTTCTCGTGTTTCTGTTCAAGTTATCGGTTGATGTTGAGGAAGATGCAGAACCTCTGGCAACCAGATTAATGTACATGCACGGCAATCACCTGGTGAAATCTGCTTCAAAGCATCATATGGTAGATAACGGTTGAAGGAGTCCACTTTCAGCACTGCTAAATAAACTGTTTCTCATTGATTTTAGGCACTGAATACAAATTAAGAATGTTTTCTTCATGAACCTGTAGAGCGACACCACGGACATGAAGTTGTTGTTGTGCCATAAGATAAATATAGAACCATTCAGCTGCCTACCTGATCACATTACGTTATGGCAAACATCCAAACATCTAAAGGTCTTAAAACTGCTGCACAGTGCAGAACATGTGCCCCATGTGTGAAAACTTATTCCTAGTGTTTGAAATCAGATATCTCTTCCAAGATAACCATTTCTATGTTTGCGTAGTAAGTGTCGGTTACTTTTAATTTAGAAAGAAATTACTCCTTAAAGGCCTTAACAACTTTATTTGTCAATTAACTTTTTTCCCCAAACAAGTAGGTTCATTGGGAAGAACTAACGTTTCTGCCAAAATATGAACATTTTTATTGCTTCATGTCAGAGATGCTTTTTAATCTGAGCTCCGTGTGCCAGTCTTATAGGTCCCCACTTCTTTCTCCACCCACCCTGCTACCGCTCGTTGCAGGTCAAGAACACCAGCTCACCTACAACTCTGCTCAAACACTGTACAACTTCTCCACACTGCACACTTGCAAGTTGTGCTTTTGGAGTAATTCAGCCATAAATGTTTGAGCCAGAAACCAATTCTGAAGTAGAATAATTATACAGAAATTCCACCAAGCAAACTGACAGTACTAGTTAATTAGATTTCTTACATATGAAATATTTGAAATCCAAATCTATGATTTTGAGACTGTCATTATGGCAGTTTCAAGGTGGAAACACTCAGCCATGGTGTTGACTATTTATGATGCTCACATTGTGTCTTCTAGTGTATAAAAAAACACCCTATAGACACGTTAACAAGGTAAAAGCCTAAATTTCACTGGCGGCGCGTCTTTATTAGAATTTTAGTTGTGAGTACTAATAAAGATCTTAGAGTGCTTCCCTTTAAGTAAGTTAAAATGGCTTTAATTTGTATTTGTTATGCATTTAGTAATGAACAATTAATGAAAAAAATGGCCTTATGCACAAGCTTTTATGGATTTAACACAACATCATTTAGTTAGTTTGACTGCATTTGTTATCGTCATTTTACATGCATGCTCAGTACAGCTACATTATTATTATTTTTAATTTTCACTGTGCAGCAGCCACTCAGTCCTGATTATGGACCACTGTAGTCCATTTACATTCAACAAGAAACAGGAATCAAATCCTGGATGCTTCACTTTGGTACACCCAGCATAACAAATATTGACAGGACATGTGACTGTGTGACTCTTTGTATTGTTTAAAGTGACACTAGAACACATGAAAGACACTGATTTGGCCAATAAGAGTCACTTATCAGCACTTCAGTCAACAAGTGCAGATAAATACAGTGGATGTAAATCTAACACTTCTTGCCCCAGGAGACAATCTGCCACTGTTGAGTCACCGCTGATGAATCTTATCAGAGGCTTGTTGAAGCAACAGGCTTCCTTCTCCGTTTCAGCCAACAAAACCTTCTACTGTCCCCGGGGCCCGCTGCTTTCTGCCCTGCAGAGAATAGCCGCACAATTGGCCTTTGTGTTCATTATGTCGGAGCATCTTCCCATTGCGCTGTGGGGTCCATTCCAATGCTGAACTAGGCCCATGGGGATTTTAGCCAAGTCACAGAGGTCGATGACCTTCGCTGTCACACCCCCACCACACACACACACACACACACACACACACACACACACACACACACACACACACACACACACACACACACACACACACACACACACACACACACACACACACACACACATACAGAAAGCCCTGTTCTTGCTCTGTGTGAGCTATAAATTATCCCAGCGCTTAAATTTTAGAAATTGAAGGAGGCTCAACCGTGTGAATCCTGCGGTGGTCCTGTATCTATACGCGTGTGTGTGTGTGTGTGTGTGTGTGTGTGTGTGTGTGTGTGTGTGTGTGTGTCCGTCCACAGGAGAGGCTGGGCAGAGCAACCACTGCATGTTCTCACCATTCAACTCTGACATCCACCCTGAAAGAATCCATAAAATGACCTCATCGTCTCACACGTCAAAACTGAATCAGGCCATTGTAGAGGAAAACCGGTTCCGTTAATAAATCCCTGATGGTCGATCTTTGTTTTCCTACAACGTTCGCACACACAGGATCACCTGAGTGACGGAAACAAACACCAGACCGCTGCTAAAATGACCACAACAAAGATTCACCGTCACGTCTGAAACATTGTTTGGTAATTGTTGCCAACAGCCAAAACAAGCATGAAGGAGGTACAATGTTTTTTTTAAACTAATAAACAAGGTTGCAACATATTTATTTATGAGAAAGGCTGCTATCAAGACAAAATACTTTAAGAAAAACATCCTCGTTTTGAGTTTCAGACACATAAACTTTTCCCACAAATCTGTCACTGTTGAACTTCACAGCTAAGACCAGAAAGTTCAAATCAGAGTTCATCAGTGATGCTATGATAAGGCTTTATTAACCCTCTGAACCCCAAGCAGTTTATGCATGTTTTGCACCTGTCAAAGTTTTGCTCGTTGTGGGCTAATTTTTTTATTTTTTGCAATATAAAGCACCTCGATGTAAAGAGCACAACCATGGCTGGAAGTACAGATAACTCAACAAATGGCTTCTGTGCAGAATATTAAAATCACAAAGCAAATATTTAAAAAGGAATAAACAAATCAAAAGGTTTATTTAGCAAAAATTGATCAAATATCAACATTTTCAGCTTAGATTGCCTGATGGAAAGGCACCTTATACATGTAGTTGTAGTTCAATGAAAACATGAAATGAGATACTGCAACAATTTCTTTCAATTTATACAGTTCTTGTCTTAGTTAAATTGTGCAATTTTGACATTTTTTTTTAAAGTTATGGGGTTCAAAGAGTTAGTTAATGTGCCAAAATTCCCCTGCAACAGCTGCCTCTTACCTGCAGCATTAGCACACATGAAAACAGAGCCAAACAGCTGATTATTAACTGAGCTTAGTTTTAGTTATTCCATCATTTACTCTTCGGTGTGTTGGAAAAGCAAGTGTTGATCCTAGATAATAGTTTCCACGGGACACGTCTGCTGCTAAAAATCACTTCTTTGTATTGGATTTTAACAATCATGCTTAAATATATCAAATCTGCAGCAGCTTAGAATGGAGGCAGCAGTGAGAACATAATCATAAAGACTGACTGACTGCATTCAGTTTGAGGCACACACAGCTGTTGTATGCAGAGTTTGGCCTATCCGAGGATAGGGAAATTAAACAAACTGTGTGTGTGTGTGTGTGTGTGTGTGTGTGTGTGTGTGTGTGAGAGAGAGAGAGAGAGAGGGGTGGGAACTTTCCTCTACAGAATAGAGATATGCAAAGTTGCCATGGAAAAAGTGTTTGTCACACAAACTGTTTCTTAATCGAGTTGATGGAAGGATGTGGAGCTTTTAGCACAAGAAGCGGCTCTGGGTTTGCATGGACTTAGTGGGATTATGGGAGCCTTCATGGCAACAGTGAGGCCGGCAGGTGAGGTCTGGGCTCAGCTGCCTTAGCCTTTAGGTAAACAGAGAGGAGGGTTGCCAGATCCTGGCTGTGTTGCCAGGCTGAAATTGTATCTGTCCACATTACTTACGTCAGTCAGGCTGATCCTCCTGCAGACCGGCGCTGACAGGGGCCTGCACTTGTTGCCGGATGGGGGGACACTGAGGACCGGCTTTCATCGGCTAAGTGCCACAGTGAGGCCAGACCAAAAACGGTCTGGTGACATTACTTGACTGGCCATCAATTGTATCTTAGCAGGCACTAAAACCAAAAGCAAACACACAGCGAGGCTGAGTGTGAATGTTCGAGGCGAGGCTCCGTATCGTTGCTGCAGGATCGTGTGTTAAAGCGCAGCAGAAATGACAACGTTTTTGGCAAAGTGATCAAGTTTGGGAGCTTTTGTCTCTTTTCAGGAAGTCCTGGTCTTATTTCCACTGAGCTTAAACTTTTAATTAGATTTGCATTTTCAAACAGGCCTGTTTTACATGTGTTCCGGGAGTTAAACAGTGAAACTGGCTTATGTTACATGAATGGTTCAGTGTTTTCCCAGAAGACTTCGACTTCAACCTGTCTGACATCACACCAGATTAAGACGAGAGAATTACTACGTTACATGTTCAGTGTTGTCAGGAATTCTTGCACAATTCTTTCACACAACAAATGACTTGTTTTTCACATGACCTTTGCACAAATGAGAGTTGAAAATAAGATTATACAAGACTCAGGACGAACTGAATGACAAACAGCTTAGAGAAGGTGACGTTTGTGCAAAATGAATTAAACATTTTGTTCTTCTTTACTATAAGACTGAATGAATGGTTGAACACTAAAACAAAAATGTTGTCGTCATCAGTGTGTGTCACTTTTTGCTCCATTTCTCTGTCTGATCACACATTTTATCACCCAGATTTTTAACATATAAACCTTGCGATTTTCTGGAGCTCTTTGTTTGGTCGTACATATTGTAAAACTAAACTGTCAAACTGTGTAATGGTCCCGTGTGCCGTTCTATCATGTTCCTGCTCCTCCTCCGCTGCTGCCTCCCTGTTTGTTCACCTGCTGGTCAGTCGTATCCGAGCTGAAAGGCCACCGATTCGCCCCGCTGACCCTCTGACCTCCTGCAGCCTCCACACGCCTCCTCTCTGGACCAGCAAATATTGAACCAGTCAGTCAAGGTTTCTCTGCTGCCCACTGACTGTTTGACTGTTGCCAGAGAACAGCTTTACTACCACTGGACAACAGCAGGCCTGGACACGACCCTGTCAGAGTGTGTCTTTCTGCGAGTTTAAACAAGAATCGTATCAGCTGGATTACCTTTAAACCTGCAATAGATCATGGTTTAGCTGATCATTATGGCATCAAAGCTTCAAATTTAGTTTCTACGTAAATATAGAACATGATGACTGAAGTCTTTAACTCTCACAAATAACATCAAACCTACTTTTTTAAAACTTTGAAATCATATTTTACACACTGATCTCTGGCTGAGTTTGTATTTCAAACTTTCTTAATGTTAAATTACTGTGTAGACTGCTCACACAATGTGCAATAAATGGTTAGTTGTATCCCAAGTCCATGCTACATACTAATGTAACCATCTGAACCTCAAAATCAACCAACAGGTTTGAAAAGCTTATTATCTTTGCAAAACTGCCATAATGACACCACTTACCAGAGGCAGAAACTATAAAAACAGACTAAATATTTTGAGTTTCAACTTTCTGACAGTCCTTGAACTAATTAAAACTGATGAGTAATTAAAATAATTATATTTCATCAAATGTCTCATTTAAAAAGTGAAAACACAGGCAAAAATAAAACATTTGCTCCAACCAGATTCTGTAAAAAACTAAGCAAAGAAACAAATTTGCTTCTTGGCACAACTTTAAACCCATGAGTCACTCAGCTCTGATAAACAATCATGTGACAAAGATTCTGAGACTTCTCAGCTGAACTGCAGGCAGTGTTTACACGTAGCAGAGAAGAGACAAGTACAACAATTAGTTTTAACCCCAAGCAGTGCGTTGAATCACCATTTCCCACAGCATTGGTAATACCTATGAACACTCACAGAAATGTTGTACTTGTTAATTCCAAGTTTTTAAAAATGTTTGTGAAATAAATACCCAAAATAATTCAACTTTGTTTTTATTAAACATTTATGGCATTATAACTGTCATACTGCAAAGAAGACATTTTTGAGTCATCTTTCCTTCTAACCATGGTTGTTCTGTTTCCACAGAGGTGCAAGACTTTATACTGCAGTAAAAACTGAACCCACAGTGAATGAAAATGCGACGGAAGCACGACAGAAACTGACTGAATTCTGAACGTTAAGCAGCTTTTTAATATATAGCATCTTAACGCCTTGGGGGAAAAAAGCGAGAAGAGTAGTAGTGTAAAAAAAAAAAGAAAAATCCTTAACTTTTGTCAGTGTGCTGTTGATATGTGCTGTTAAATGTCCCACAATGCAATGCACAGGGGAAATAGAAGCACTACTCCAGAGATATCACTAAACAACAAAAATTAATTTCCAGTCAGTGCAAAACAACAAAGTACATTGATTTTTATGCTACCTGTGACTCTTATTGATATGTAGTATAGAAATGGGACACAGTTATATTCAAATATATGTAAACATGTTTAGTTTCCACAGATTGCATGTGTGCGTATTTGTGTATTTGAGGTCTTGGGCTTTGTGTGTTAATGAGATTGTTTCCTTTAGATTAACAGATTGTTTCCTCCTAGCTGTTGCCTGGTTTCGTGTGTGTGTGTGTGTGTGTGTGTGTGTGTGTGTGTGTGTGTGTGTGTGTGTGTGTGTGTGTGTGTGTGTGTGTGTGTGTGTGTGTGTGTGTGTGTGTGTGTGATCCTGGGTGCTCAGGAATGTTTGCTCTGCCAACACTCAGTGACTGTAGTCGACGTCGTCTCTCCAGCCTCGAGTGAAACAGACACTCTGCAGCCTTTTATCAGCCAGACGTGGCCCGTCCTTTAAAGAGGAGGAGGAAGGTAAATAAAGACTTTAATAGGTGGATAATGTGGTCGCAGGGCACAAGACTGACTATTCCTGAGCAAACACACTCACACACACACACACACAAGGGCTAACTGCAGTCCGAAAACACATTATAAAGAACGTAAGCAAGAAATGTGTAAGTTTAGTATTTAATCTCACAGCAGCTTTCAGTCCTGCAGGATCTCGAACATGTACAAGCTGTGAAAACCTCAAATACAAACACTCAGGATGCTAGGATGAGTTAAAACCAATGATGCACCATTAAAATTAGCACTTTGCACTTTAGTTTAATTTTTTGTCATGTTTTCATTGGATTTTCTGTGACCAAAGTAATGAGTTTTTTACCTGCATACAAGAGCAGAATTTTGTTCAAACTAATCTGTCTTTGGAAAGATTTATTGTCTTTATTTACTCCAAAATTACAATTCAAGTGTTTAATTTATTAATCCCCAGAGTGGCAACTAGTTTGGTCACCAGTGGATGCTAACAAGTATTAAAGACAACAACACATACGCTAAATGAACAACAGCCACACTGACTAACACATATTGCAAGAAGACTTGGCGTAACTCAGACACACATCGAGCCGCTACATTAAAGGAAACAGTATCTTACTATACATTTGATTGTTTATACCTGATCTTAACTGATCTTTTTGCTTCTCTCTTGTACTACAGAGTATCTACTGCATCACCTGTGTGTCTCCTCTGCCCAGATGTTCTACACATCTCTTCTCACAAACACAAAAAAACACACACATCGTCTTTGTCCTCCTCTCATATCCCATCCATAAAGGTACAGTAGCGTTATCTCCACAAACACGTGTTTAAACACCCACAGCACACACACGCTCCCCGAGGCCTCCAGAGGCCAATTAAGATAGTCTATCTACCTTGGGGCATTTGCACCGACACCCCACCCTCACATCCTCCCCCCCCCGAGTCCCCCAGAGTCACCACCAACCACCATCCTCCTCCTCCTCCTCCTCCTCCTCCCCCCGCAGACCCTTTGACCCCTGACACACGACCTCTGTGCTGAATGAGTACACACAGGGGCGTCAGAGCGAGACCCCCAGCGATTATTGCTCCACCGTAACACACATACACACAATAACATACACACACATTCCCTCTGGCTACGAACGCTGAACCAAACAGTAAAAAAAAAAAAAAAAAAAAAAGAAAAGTATGGACCACTGGTCACGCACAAGGCGTCTCACTATACTGCCTCCTCACTACACACACACAGACACACACAGCTGGGAGGTGAGGGGTTAGTTGTGGGTCGCAGGTTAATTCAGTCCAAATGGACAGGACAGCTGCTGGATGTAGGGGGCGCTGCGGAGCGGAGGAATGACTTAGTTACCTGGTTTCACACTCAGGTTTCATATAAAGCAAAACAGGCTTATAGTGAGACACTGACACACAATGATAAGACAAAATTTGACTTGATAAAGGACTCTTTAAAATGTAGATTAACAAAAGGACTAGAGGAGAAACAGAGGTAAGAAAGAATTAAGGAGGAAACACATCAAACAGTCCAGTTAGGAGAAAAAAGGCCAAATTGACAAAATCTAAACCTCAAAATACAACATCAGCTCTCTTTGATTTTATGTTGTCTTTATACATGTGACTGAAATTATAGCAAACTTAATGCTTTGTAGTATTTAGTCACACAGATTGGTAGGACTTGGCCTCCTCTGCCATAAACTGATTATGAAATAGATTTTGATACTCAAAACCAAAATTTCTTGTGTAGCAGGGTTTTTTTTTTAAAGCAAGACACAGTCTCTTTAATAATGTTAAGTGAGCATTTTCTGCAGATTATTTGGATTCAGGTGGCACAACCTGCTCTTTTTGTGCAGTAGGTTCAGCTTTATATGCCGAGATCGATCTCCTGCATCACAGTGTCATGTGTTGTTCTATAAATAGTTGTTGTATCTGTAAATGTGGCCTTTACAGCAGATAATGTAAAACTAAGTTTTGAAATATTCTCCAATCCGCAATACTTTTTTATTACACTGAGTCAAGTTTTTCACCTGATATAGAAAATAATTGCAACACAATCCCTTTATGTTCTCTAAAAAAAAAGGACAAAATGTGAATTGTTGCAATCTGGTGGTCAGTGTATGAGGACATCAAAGGGATCAGCTCTGTGGTGGCAACACTGGGAGGAGGATAAAACCAGACCCGGCCAACAAAACTAAGCCCGACCTGAAAGGCAGGCAGGCTCAGTAATACAGGATCATCCCTGGTGTAATTCCTCCCTCCTGGCCCTGACAAAGAGACCTGGGACAAGAGCTGCACATCTGGGGGAGGGAAGGGGGGTTTCAGGGAAGGTCTGGTGGTCCGGCAGCCACTGACCAGGTCGCCATGCCAACAATATGCACACACACACACACACACACACACACTACCGCCTGCAACAGTCCGGAGCCCTCCTACCCTCTTTCATCCCCCAATATTGTAATCAGCCGCCTTGGGCCATGCATTGTGTGTGGACGTGTCCAAACATGGCGGGAGAGCAGAGGTCAGCCTGGCCGCTGACCTTGGCCCCTGGCAGCCCCTCAGAGGCCCAGAAACAGGGGCGTCGCTGGATGTGTGTGGTGTCAGACTGTGGATCTGTCCCTCTGTGGCAGGTCCGGTTCCTAATCGGCTCAGAGGCCAGCAGGAGGCTGGACGCCAGTCGGTATTGTCCAGCTGCATCTGAAAGGCCCGGTGCTGAAAGGCTGGGGCAGGACAGGGTCAGACTGGCTGCAGCGCTCTGCTGCCTTTCAAATGCCATCGATACCCTCCTCCAATCTGGGCCACTCCGGCTGGTGAGCAGCCAGCCAAGGACCACCTCAGTCAGGATAGTCACCAGACAGTGACAGGAGTCTGCATTAGAGCATCAAATTTCACAAAAGTAAATTATTTGGATCTTAAGAGAACTGCATGCATCCAACATGCTATCCAGGTTCGACATCTCTCATCCTACCACACACACAAATACACACACTTCATGCTGCCTCCACTTGTTGACTCAGGACTGAATTAGCAGCTGATTAGAAGATGTGGCCAGACTCCTGATTCACTTTGACTCACACAGCTGCTGCTGTTCTCAGTCTGCGGCTGTTTTCAGACCGCCTTAAGAGACTAACCCACATGAGTTAATTCTATTAGAACCATTCGCCAGACTAATTTCATCAAGAGTCTCACACTAATTTAAACCAAGCACTAATCACATATTCAGCAAAACAAATACCGATCAATGAAGTGGAGAGGAAACAAGCAGGGCCACTGAAGAGTCCTTTAGGACCAGACAATAACAGAGTATTTATATTTAGTGATAGATATTTGAGGCTCTATAGGCGACAAAGAAAAGCTGTTGATCTCATTTTGCATTTCAAACAAGAACTGGGACATAATTCTACAAACTGCATTTCATGTTAAGAACTTGTATAAATGTCCAGTTTGTTCTTCCTACCACTTGTTTGCCAATGTATCCCTTTTTTCAAACTAGTATTGCCATCTTATCACTAGCATTTCTTGCCCTGCTAGTCTGGAATTCAACTCATACCCAAATCTCAGCAATTAACTTTGCAACTTCACTGTAAATTATCATATGATGGCTCTAACTTCAAAAATAAGACCCAACTTATATAAAACTTTAATTCTTCTTTAATAAGTAGCCTTCCTGTCACTAGGCCTCTCTGCTGCTGTACCATCTCTCTGTAGTTCTCCAAGTCTCTGACACAAGACAGCAGAGTAGCAGTGAGTCGAGGGGAAGTCCAGCTGCCTTAACTGAGTATATTTTAATGAAGTGGCCCTACAAGTCCTCGTCAAACACGCGCTCACAGGAAATGCGACATCCCAGGCTCCTCAACTCTTGTCGCCTCACAGGCTAATAGGACCTGCCAATGAAATCGTCTCTTTTTCCTCTCACAGCCAAGAGAGAGGAGAGCAATTAAATCCAATTGGAGCCTGTAGTAATGCTGAGACCTGGGCCCCAGGAGGCCCCGGCGGTCTGGATGTTTAATCATCATCTGACCTAGTTGCTGGTTCTGATAAATGGGCCTGGGGAGGGAAAGCGTTGGCCGGTCATTAATCTACAGTCAGATGGGGACAAGCACACACGGTCGCCGCCAAGTTAATTGGCCACTTATTTTAGCACGAGCGGGAAGCTAAGGCGAGATGGAGATGGATGTTCCTCAGCTGATCTATAATTTGGCCCTTCGGGGTACTAATGCAAGCAAAACAAACAGAATAGGAGGAGGTGAAGAGGAGCAGAGTGAGGGAGAGAAGGCACATCTCTGTGGAGATCTGAGGCCTTTCCTCAACTCCATGAAAACAGCCCAGAAGAGCTTCAAAGAGCCTGTTTGACTTGAGCTCCGGCTTCACTGGTAATTCTGACAGTCTTATAATAATAATAATAATAATAATAATAATAATAATAACTTTATTTGTATAGTACCTTTCAGAAGAACATTCACCAAGTGCTTTGACAGGTAGAACATAGTGATAAAAGAGAACTTTACAAGAAGGCCAGTCTACAAAAGTGGGGTTGTCAGATGTGATTTCAAAGAATCTACTGATTCGGTGAGCCTTATCTCCTCAGGCAGGTCGTTCCAAAGCTGAAGGGCCCAGATGGAGAAGGCCGGTCACCCCTGGATTTAAGCCTCGACTTTGGAACAACTAGGAGGGACCCACCCAAGGATCTAAGGCTGCGCGAGGGGACATGTGAGGTTAGCATGTCTAAAACACAGCCAGGGGCAAGGCCTCTGCAAGCTTTAAAAGTGATCAGCACTTGATCTCTGATTGGTGGTTTTAACTGTCATTTGTGGTGTAATATGAAACAAAACCCTTATGTAAGATGAGAAAAGCACGATAGACTTGTTAACCTTTGCCATGTCATGAAGAAAACCTGCTGAATTACAAGAATGTGCTCAGGCTTCTTATCCGTCTTATCTCATCCACTCCTGGTGTCCTTTCGGCCCGGTTGTCCAATCAGGTCGCAGCGAGGCTCAGCAGTCGTCCAGGTGGCTGCCTGTCTGATGGATGCGGGGAACAGAGGGGGTTGCCCCGGCCATGATAAGGACCCTATCTTGACAGGGGCTTCCTCTCCGTGCCTGAGCTCAGTCACAAAGTGTCGACAGAGAGAGATGGATGTGTGGGTGGGTGGACGGATGGATGGATGTGGGGGAGACAGACATGAGGGTGTCTTATGGAACAAGACACAACCTGTCCTTATGTGTTATCAGTTCACCTCCTGACCTCTGCACTCTTTTGGCCTTTTCTCTCAGTGTAGCTTGAAAATCTTATTTGTCTTATATGTTTAAGTTGACTTCACAGGTTAAATTGTATAATCACTTGCAGTCACAGTTTGTATAGTGAACAAACATATGCAGCATGTAATATTTTATTAAATTCTGTTCTTTCTTTTTTAATTCAGGTGAATAATTATTCGCTGTTCCCACACACAGCATCTCTACATCAGAATGGATGTCATGAAGCAAGCAATGACAACTGTATTGGAAATGAAACCAGACAGAGGAGAGTGGAGTCACAGACCAGAAATCTGTGGTGCAGAATGTTGTCCTAATCTTTTTAAAGGGTTTGGTGAAGTTGCCAGACATTGTAGGGGACAGGATCACATTGTCAGACAAATCCATCCAGAACATCATGTGGCAGATTGTTTGTCATACAATGCTATCTGAACTGAAGTCTTGGACAAAAAGCAGTGGAGCTGTGTCTGTTCTCGCCTTTTTCTGGTCATCTGTGGCATCTTTTCATTTACAGTCGCTGGTCAGAGAAGTGTCTGGTCACACTGTCTGATCGTTGCCCTTAAAAGTCACACCTGACAAGGGTGTAGATGAAGTCGGCGATTGAGAATTTGTCACCATTTGAACACTTCAAAAACTTTATGTTCACAATTGGCTCAATAAAATGAAGCTTTAAATCAATTCTCTAAGTCAGAAAAGAAAAATATAAATGTATACGGCATTTAGATTTTTGTTTGATGCATAATAGAAATCATTGCATGTTTTGTCATTGTGATATTTGTCTTTTAAAGGAAAATTTCTTCATGTGCATTTACTTAGAAAACTTTGTAATAATATTGTTATGTTGTAGATTCACAAGGGCTGACCTTATTCTTTAAAGGAGGAGTTTTTTCAATGACAATTTAATTATAAATTGATAGCAGAAAATCTACAGTCATTCTTTCTTTCTTTCTTTCTTTCTTTCATTCACCTTGTATGGTAGAGATTACATTAAAAACACAACTCTCAGATGTTGGTCTTCCCCTAATGTCATCATATTATACAGAAAGTTATGTTGCCGTCAACACTTTTTCTGAATGTTTTGATAGACAAAATACCTACATATCATATCTTCTGATTATAAAACCCTCAGACACCAACATAGGAGCCCGCTGGTCTCATCCATCACCCTGAGAAATGATGAATGTGCATCTGTTTTTCTGTATGTAAACGTTTGTAATGTTGTTGCATTTTTATTATTCTGGACAGTCACCATCTGGATCTCCTTAGTGTTAGTGCTGGTTGGCTTGTGCTGCTCCTCACATCACGCCTTGGTGAATATGAGGAATTAGTCTGAACACCAGGGGTTTGATCAGTTTGATCAATTGGGGCGTCACTGCCCTGTGCAAGCTAATTCCAGCTAATTGGGACTTTTCACACATATCTCCGGATCAGAATGCTGTCTATAATGAGCATAGCCGCTTTCACTCTGTGATCCGTGGCCAGCAGCAGGAGTCTGGCCCGGTTGACCTGCTCGGTCCCGGCTGGTCAGTGCTGTGCAGGACGCAGCTCCCGGTTCAGCCACGCTGAATAGCTGCTCATCCCCTGTTCTCAGCGGGAGACCTCGGTCTTCTGAGCTCCAGGCCTGACCCCGCTGGATAAAAGTGGGCCAGGGTCAGGTGCCAGAGTCAACAGCCCCAAAATGACCCCCACACCAGCTCTGTGCCCTCCGGACACCAGCCTCTGCTGCCCTGACCCTGTGCAGGCCGGGTGGGGCTCCCTGTGGTGAGTCAGGGGGTCAGTCTCCTGGAGGCTCATTGTGGCGGCCGCTGACCAACAATAAAAGGGCTTGTGGTCAAATCACGAGGGCCATAGCAGCGTGAAAATGAAGGGACAACTGCACCCCTGCCACTGCTGTCTAATTTGGCAGGATGCTGGTACGTAAGCCGCAGACGCTGCACTGACAATGGCTCTGCACTGGTAAACAATAATGTTTGTGCAAGGTCTCTTTCTTGGGGCCAATCTAGCGCTCACAAAGCCCATCTGGCATCAATAAGATGTCCTGAGATGCTATTCAACACATCAGTCTTCATTTTGTGTGGCTTTTCAGTGAAGGTCCTCTCTCCATTCCCAGTGTTGGCCAACACTTAAAAAGTGACAGATGCTATAGATCTAATGTTTTGGAGATGAAGTGACCATATGTGAAATCTATCAGTTATTAGATGAACATTTTCATGCTTTCTTGCATCAAATTGTGAATAAGGTGATGAAACCACATTAGTGGCTTTTAAAATCCAGCTGAAGGTGATCAGAGAGGATTCTTGATTACTACATATTATTTATTTGTTGTCTTTATTGTTTTCCACCCTTGGATTCAATGACTGAATTTCTCTCTCTAATATTGTAAAGCCTTGACCTTACTGCTCTGAGATGACTTATGTTGTTAAGTGCTATTATATAAATACAATTCAACTGAACCGAGCTGAAAACAGAATGAATTGAATTACGGTCACTGGAAGGAGTAGACAAGGTCAAAATCTCATTAAAGAAAAAGCACATTTAATATGCTGTGATGTACAAAGCACAAACTGTTTTCATGCTATAGGATGTTTGTCTTGACTCGATGCTAGAATGAGCTCATAATAGGAGAATTTTACAAAAAAACGACAATAAAAATTCTTAATAACCATGCACAAAGTATATCTTTTCAAGCTTTTCTTGACTTTTCTTATGCAGTTAGTGATGGACATTTAGGAAAACAGGAAAGCCATATTGCCCATGTTTAGTGCTGATGATTAGGAAGTTAGACAATCTGGGAAAAATGCTTCTGACCTAAAACACAGAATCGGTTTGATTTAATGACTAATTATCTGGCAGGTCGATGCTTCTTAAAACGTGTTGCTTCTTAGACGCAAAGTGGAACAGTTCACTAACAGTTCACAAGTTTCCCCAACATGCTGAGACAGTCCCACATTTAAAAGTCTCCTCATTCATGCTTGATTCAGGCCGATATGAGTCATGTCTTTAATCGGAGGAGTGTGGGAGGAAGTTTGGAACAAGTTGGCCAGTGGATATTTTGTTCCCAGTGCTGGGCTGGGCTGACTGGGATGACTGGGCCAACTGGGCCGGGGTGAATAGTCAGGAGGCTAATGAATAAGAGCGAGAGACAGAGCGAGAGCGTGAGAGAGGAGGAAGTGAGCACAGCAAGTGGCAGATAGAAGCCAGGACTCTCTCTCTGTGTTTCTTGCCCGAATCTGGGACAGGAAGTCGGATTGTTTGTGATCAGCACGTGTGATCCATCGCCCAGCATGCTCTGCTCTCCTGAGGGAGGTCAGGCAGGAAGTGGCCAGGCGTGGGCTGTGACCTCTGGGTAATGAGCGAGGACCCTCAGGGGGGAACTGCTGCCTGCCGCCACGTTCTCCTCTGCTCACACACACACACACACACACACACACGCACACACACACACACACACACACACACACACTGCTCAGATTGAGTTTCAGGTGCAGGTGATGCTACTGATCACATAAAAGGAAAAGTCACAGAGCTCAGCTGCTTTATGTAGCCAGGAGGACAGCAGCACCTTAAGCACAGTGTAAGGAAACAATAAAAGTGATCTTTTGATTACTGTGTTGATGATTTCACTTCTGTCTGAATGTGGCAGCTGTTTCAGATTCATGTTTGAACCCTGTTAGGGTGAAGAAACATTCTGAACATTACAAAAAGGCAGTTATTATCTAATTTTACTAATGATAATGCTGTTTTAAATCAGTTAGTTTGAAACCCTACAACTATGTGGTGTAAGTGAAAATATAAAGGAAATTTAACCCTTGGAACATCAAAACTTGCAGGTAAGTTTGAAAAGGAATTTTCTTTTTTATTAAAAAAAAAGCTAAAATTACACCATTTATGAGAGCCAGAAACTGCAATAAGCTTTCAACATTTCAACAGTCATTGTGCTAGTCATCTGTGGTGTTTCCACTGGGGAAACTCAACCAAATCTATGACTAAATTTGTGATAATTCTTCAATTCACTTTATTGTACATAATATTGAACATTTGCAGAAAACAAACTATTTGTCAAACCAGATTCAATTAAAAAAAAAGAAAAAGTTACACAGGCAGATGTTGAATATTGTAGACGATAGCTGTACACAAAAGTGTTCCTACAAATATGCACACCAGCTTCATATATGCTTCTATCACAAAGTTAGAATTCTGCATTAATTTGTATATTTGAACACTGCTGTTGAGATCAGGCATTATGAGACGCAGAGCAACAAACTGGGTGGACCTGTTATTTGCCTGAAGAAAATATAGAGCTGACACTCTGCCGTGTGTGTGTGTGCGTGTGTGTGTGTGTGTGTGTGTGTGTGTGTGTGTGTGTGTGCGCGTGTGCGTGTGTGTGTCCCTTTCCACTTGTGCAGTAGAAAATTCACTTTGGCAACTTGCTCTCTTCCCATGCCTCTTGGCCTTTCTCTGGCAAAGTCTGCCATTGTCCGCACTGTGTGTCGGTGTGTATGTGTGTGTTTGTGTGTGTGCTTGTGTGTGTGTGTGTGAGTCTACATTTTGGCATGTAATTGCTTGTTGCCATGCATGTGTGTTGATGTGCCTGCTTTATATGTCATTGTGTATATGTAAAGTGTGTTAGTGACCAGCCTGGGTGTCAGACAGTGGGCTGACAAGGGCTAATTCAGCAGTGTGTGTGTGTGTGTGTGTGTGTGTGTGTGTGTGTGTGTGTGTGTGTGTGTGTGTGTGTGTGTGTGTGGGGTTGGGGGCCTGTCAGCGGGGCAGCCAGCCAGGTTCCCAGGACACCCTCTGCAGACCACTTGAGACGAAGAGAAAGAGAAGAGAGGGAGCGAGGGAGGAGGAGAGAAGGAAGAAGCGAGAGACGTCCCCAAAACAAAACACAAAAACCTGAGGCCACAAGTCAGTCAGGGAGGCATTCAGATCCCACGCAGGTAGCCGGGCCAGAGAGAAGCCAAATTGTCCTTTGTGACACAAGAGCCATTCAGTGGGAACAGGATGCTGTCTGCGGGACGTCCCAGACCCCTCGGCGCTGTATTGTCGTGTGTGTGTTTCAGTGCGTGTGCGTGCATGTCTGGCCCAGTGTTGACTTTTGGGAAAAAGATTGACGAGGGAGGACTTGGCTCTCTTCTCTGTCAAACATCTGACAGTGAAAGAGCGCTTCATAGACAAACTCAATTAGCCAGCATAGAGTTGTGAAGGAGATGTCTCGTGTGACAATAGCTGCCCTATTTTGACATATGGCCACGGTGAATGTATGGCAAACATATCAGTTTGGTGGTTTGAGACAGTGGCAGACAGTCTGAGAGAATGAGGAGGCAGACGAATGCTGAAGATATCCAACAGTTTCAGCTCTCACAGGTGTCATCTGGGATGTAATTCTCTGAAATGAAAAAGTTGCTTTTCTGAAGTAACAATATAACCTGTTCCACCTGAAGCACCTGCTGATAACTCAGGTGGATAGTTGGGTTGTATTTGCTAAAGAGTTGAGATTTATCTCACTGAGATCTCTGCAGGTCCCATTACAGTGAAGATTAGTAAAATACTGAACTACTTAATGACAAATAAACATTAAAAAATGCTGTCTTCTCAAAACAAGGACATGTTAGGCGTCTGAGTAGAATAATGTCCCAACTGCTTTATATTGTATTTTATTTAGAAATTGGCTACTAATGTTGAGTAATTGGGGTGGAGAATGATGGAATGACACCAAATTTAACAGAAAATATCTGCTCAAATACTGTACTTTAATACTACTTTAGACTATTTCTACTTTACTTGAGCATTTTTTTTTTTACAACTTTAAGTCTCATAAGAACCCTTTATTTCATCATATATGTATTCTTTTTGGTGTCAGGTGTTAGATAACTTCATCTCATTAAACTTCATAGGGATTTATAGATTTTTCTTTAACTCTGTTGTCTTCATCTGAAAGTCAACAGCTGCTTGGAAAATTAAGAATTTTACATACAAGACATATCATCGTGTCATAGAGTCTGATGTGTTGTTAAGGATTTCTGTATTTGATAATAACAGTATTCATAAAGAAAGTAAAACAGTTTAAATTACCTTAATCCCAACCAAATATGACATTAAAATGCAACTGTACTAGTATCCCAACTATGCATTAAACAGTAACATCACTTGAAGAGGAGCTATACGGCTTAAAGATTACTTTCAATATGTTGCTGATTGTTCTTTTACTCTTTTACTTACTTTAGTAAGATTTTAAATGCAGGACTGTAAATTTGAGAACTAAACTCAAATATCAGCTCAGAATAATGTAATTCTCAGAAAACAAAGATTGTATGAGTGCGTATTGAGTATACATTAATAATGTAGTAAACCTCCAAGAGAGGAAGGATTTATTCTTTTCCCAGATCCCAGTGCGATGAGTAAACATATGAATATGTAACCATATGAACGCATGTAGCACACAAGGTTCTATGTTTATATTTTCCCACATTCATAATGGGATGTGTGGATGCTTGTACTGTGCATGTACACATGTTCCCATGTACCCTACATAGATGTACAGTATGACTGTGTGTGTGGCTGCAGACGGTGATTTCCTGAGGTCACGTTTAACCCGACAGTCAGCTCTGTTTCTCATCTGGTCCCCACTTTGAAAGCCCTGATGGATGGCAGTCTGTGGTGGCACAGGCTGAGTTATACATCAGACCTTCCTCTCATCCCCAGGCGATGGCATCATAAAGTATACTTCACCCCACAACACCCTCATAGTCCAGAAACACGGAGCTTCCTGGTTCATATTTTAAAGTTCAGGTGCTGAAAGCGACTACATGGTGGGAGAAGAGAAGGCATGTCCTGCACAAAAGAATGAATTTATGTCAGCTAAAATCAGTGCAAGGGGGGAGGCGGTTGTGTGCTAGTGCGTGTGTGTTCATCCCCATGACAACAAGGATGAAAACACGCACTTCCTTGCACAGTGAGCCCATATAAGGGGGCCGCTGGGCCGAGCCCTGCTCAACAATACCTTTAATGTCATAGCTCAGTGACTGCTCTTTGTGAGTGGGGCAGCGCGCTGCGACCCACACAAAAACTCAAAGGCAAAATGGATTAGAATATGAGAGAAAAGATGACTGAATCAAACCCAGTGGATTGGAGGAGATTAGCTCAAGGGATTATGGGAGAAATGACACACTAATTACTTTCTGTTGGGGTATGGGATGAATTTGAGTTTAAAAGTTTTTTTATTTGAGGGAAATGTGCACGTAGTAGACATTTTGTGAGTTACTTTTGATACAATTTGCTCTTTTCATTTGAATTCTAATTTATTGTACAGAAGATATTCAGTGCAGACTGTGCAAATTCATTGTAGGAACCTACTGAACAACCTATTACAGAATAACAAGAAAGGAAAGAAAGTTATTTCTCAAGCCAAACACCCCCTGGATGCATTCTGTTCCTTCATTTTGCCATTTTAGGAGCAATTTAAATAATAATAATATAATTTTAACTTTCTTTTTTTATATATATATTTTCTCAGCTTTTTGAGACTAAACATTAACTATTTATTCCAGAAAATAAACAGAAAAGTTAACTATTATGATAGAATTGTCTAGTTTTAACCTTATCGATGCTGTAATAAAACAGAGAAACATATGGAGTAATAAGTTTAATTCTTGCTGAAAATGTCTATTTCGTTAGTTCTGAATATAGCTTAATACTAAAGTGCATTTAAAAGAATATCCATTCTGCTCTATGCAACAATAACCAGGAGAAAACAAAAACTCATACTGAAAACCTAAATAAAGACTATAAATTTTGCTGTTTTCATTTAGAAAACCCAAACCCAGTGATCCTTTAGCACAATATTTGACAATTAAAACTTTGCTTCTACACACTTTTTACAACCACTGAAAATACAGAAGCCTCTTCACTGTCTGCCTCTTCAAAACAAGTTAAACATCGTAAAGCCTTTCCTGGGAAGCTGATGCTAATTCCTGATCTGTATCTACTGGAGTGCTGCCGTCCATCCTGTTGTGTTTGTGAGGAATTCTAACTTAAGTCAAACACTTTAAGAGAAACAACAGCAAACCTCTCAGCGCTGCAATCTGACTTTGTGACTTCCACTCCTGTTGACCGAATGCTTGTCTCTCACTGTTAATTATTTGACCAAACTGGAGTCGAGGAGCTTACAGGAAGGCTTGTCTGGAGTTTGCTCTGCTCTCCAGGTCTCCAATTAGCCTAAAAGGACCCCAGGAAGGATGGCAGAGACAAAAGAGGAGAAAAAGGGGAGCAGGAGGCCAGAAGAAAAACAAAACACAACAATCAACAAGACCTCCTGGCGTCCTTGTGGGGGGAGGACACACACACACACACACACACACACACACACACACACACACACACACACACACACACACACACACACACACACACACACACACACACACTCCTCCCATCCCTCCCAGACTCTGGTGTTTTCGGAGCTCAGGCCGTCACTGTGGAAACCTGGAGCTTCTTTCGTTCATTTCATGCGTTCACTTCCCTTCCTCCCTCCTTGCTTTTTTTTTTCTCATCACATGCACACACACACAAACACTGACTACCCCCCCTCCTCCCCGTCCCGCCACAAGTCCCCACCTCCTCCCGCCCCTCCATTCACGCCCTCCCTTCTTCCTGGGCTAAAACAAAGCGCGGGGCTGAAAGGGCTCTGAGGTAGGTAAATGTATTCAGTGACACCGGCCGGATGATTCCATTCTGTGCCAGCCCTGTAACATTTGTTTCAGGCCTTGTCTGAGGGCAGGGACAGCGTGTTGGGCCTTTTGTCCCACGTGCCCTCTGCACAGCCCTGCAGTTAATGGTGGCCTTGTCCCAGGCTGTTGGACCAGAAACCTGCAGCCCCACAGGATGGGCAGACACGGTGACACGGTAGAAACCAGGGGAAGCCGAGGAGGATGAGGGAGATGTTGGGCAATAGGAGCTGTCCAGCTGGTTGACACTGCGTCATGGTCTAGTTTGTTTCAAAAATGCTGCACAAAGCAGAGAAGAGGGCTCAGCTGTTCATACTGTACACACCTCACGACTGCTTTCTCTGCTGCTGCAGTGGTTTTCTGGTTTAGGATGTAGTTTAGAAGATAAACTCTTCGTTTTGGGCCCCACGTACTCTGCAGCACAGCGTAGAAGCATTTAATTTCCTAATTAGCCAAGCCAAGATGAGCATCTGACTCATAAGAACAAACATAATGATCTATAAACGTTTGACTGATGCTCAGAGGTCTGGTGGCTGCATGGCAGAAGATTTACAAAATGGTGTCAGACTTGAAAGATTTTGTTTCTGTTTGAGATGTTGGAGATGTCCATATAGTTTTAAATTGTTTTCAGCTTCTGAAGACAAAGTTTTGTGGGGTTGAAGAGGTGATTAAATATGTGTCTTTAGTCCTACATACTCTGCAGCACAGCGCAGAAATGTCTCTTTGATCAATGTTCTGATTGGTTAAGCCAAGATGCGCATCTGGTTTAAAAGAAGAAACAAAAGGAAAGAGACAGGATCGGTAAATGTTGAGCTGATGCTCAGAGGTCTGGTTGCTGCACGACGGAAGATAGAATTCACAAAATGGTGCCAGACATGCAAAAATTTGTTTCTGTTTGAAGTGTTGGAGATGTTCATAAATTTTTTTTATTGTTCTCAGCTAATGAAGAAACTGTCTTCAGCAGTGTAGTGGTTCAATACATAGAGTGATATAATGTGTATGTTTTTTAAATTTATGCTCTGTGTGTTTTTGATTGTGAGTAGAAAAATATGATTGATAAGGGTATGTTAAAGTTCAAAAAAAGTTAATGGTTTCCTCTCCTCTCCTCTCCTCTCCTCTCCTCTCCTCTCCTCTCCTCTCCTCTCCTCTCCTCTCCTCTCCTCTCCTCTCCTCTCCTCTCCTCTCCACATTTTGTCCATTCTCCATCAAATCCCCTCCTTCCTTCCCTTCCCCTCTCTCTCCTCCTGCACAATACCACCAGTCTTCCCTCTTTTCTCCTCCACCATGACTGACAGCCCATCCAGCCGAGGGCCAGGTGCTGCTGAAGGGGGTGAACTTGATCACTGGGGGGTTGGAGGCCGACTCCCTGCTGCTATCTGTCTGAAGAGGCCCCCAGCGTTTAGCACTGAGAAACCCCGACTCTTTCACTGCCAGCTGCTTAAGAGAGCATCTTCACTGCTGTTTTGTGCGCCTCTCTCGCTGAGAGAGCAGAACCGGGGCTGAGAACTATACCACACTTGACTCTGGTAATCTGCTGAACCCCCAAAAGACCTGAAGCAGCTGTTGATCTAAGAGGAGAAGCACAACTGCTGGTGCTTTAGTGAAGTTTCTAGCTGTCTTCTTGCCTGGAACATTTCATTAGTGTCAGGAGAGAGTAAAAGGAAATCATTGTGCAGTAAGATGAATAATAACTGGTTGACAAAAAGTATCCTCTTTGAATCCAATTGAAGTCAAATTCACTAAATTACATTTCTGTGTGTGTCTAAAAAGGTTTCTCACAGACAGTGGAAACAGAAGAATTGAGGGATTTTATGTTAAGACAATGTACAATGACACAGTATGAAGATATTCAATTGCAAGTACAAGTACATTAATACCAAAGCAAGGATCAAGTAAATAGACAGACAGACAGACAGACAGACAGACAGATAGACATATATATATATATATATATATATATATATATATATATATATATATATATATATATATATATATATATACACACATATATAGATATAGATATAGATAGATAGATAGATAGATAGATCATAGAAGAAAAATGGCAAAAACATTTTTCAAAAAAAGTACTGTGATTTAAAATCGATAATATTTGAGTTCAAATTTCAGTTAGCATGTATTCAGATATACTGTACATGTTCATCAGTCAATCAGTGAGCTTAATTTGTTCCCAGCAGGGTTGTTGGTTTTGCTGCAGTTAGATGCATGCATAGATTCCTTTATAATATCATTTATAATAATGCTTTATTTTTGCTTTTCTGACTTTAGAAAAACATTCAGACTTTCTGTGGGTCTTGTGGGGAAACAAGTGTCCATTGTATTTTCATACAGATTTCGCACTTTAATTGAGTCTTGAATTTTGTATCTTTATTGACTTTGAATCATGTGTCTCTATTGGAAAACTAAATGACTGATGTATAATCTGAGCATTTCTCAGTGCTGCTCGTGGATCGCAGTGAATCACTTAACCAAGTCTGGATGAAAGTCCTTTGAAAATATTTCCCGCTCATCCTCGCAAAGTTTTCATTTCCATAAACTCACTGCAGCATTGAAATGTCCATCTACTATTATTCCAAGAATCCCAGGATTCCCACCAGAGTATTTGTGTCTTTGTGTAAGTGGGTGTGTATATTCATAAGAGCCAAAACCCAAATCCACCCCCTTCCCTCTCTCTCAGTGTTCGGCAACAAAATCAGCTCTTGTATTGGGGGCCACCACTACAAACAGTGTATGAGGGGATTAGTGGCTCCTTGACCGCTCCTTCAAACACACACCCAGCATGGCCGCCTCGATTATGACCATTAGATACCCTGAAAATGAGACTGAGATGAAAGAGAGGAATACCGAGGGCTTTTCCCAGGGACGAATTTGACCACACGTCTAGCAAAAATGAATCTATAATCCAGGACCCAACAAAGGCCAGAGTGGAAGCTGTCCTAGAGTGTTGTGCCAGCTTGCTGAGGGAGGCTTTATGTTTCTATTGCTTTCATTGTGCCTGGGAGTGCCATAATAATGATTAGAGACTTTAAAGGCTAGATTAAAGTGAGGACAAGGGCAGCTTAGTCTGTGAAGTAATTTTAGGGCAGTTGAGCAGGTTTCTTAATGGGAAAATTCCTCTGAACAACAGTGAAAAGGACACAGGACTCGGACTCGCTAAGGACAGGGCTGCCCTCAGATCAAGCTGGCACTTTGAATGAGAAAATTGAGGTATACACATGAAATTTACTCACACAAACGCCCCTCTTCACAACACCCCAACACTGTTGTCAGCTCATCTCTGGGCTGTGTGTTCAGTGAAGCTGCAGGCGGTGCAAGGTGATCCCGTATAATCCGGGCTGTCTTTCCTCGGCAGGTGAAAGTTGCTGTGAGGCAGAGGGGGCTTAATGTTGCCGCCGTCTTATTCGGCGGCCGAGGAGGAGCAGGGAGCCGCTGAGAGGCCGAGAGGCTGAGAGGCCGACTGCATCTCAAGTGACAGATGCTGCAGAGGCAGGACGCACAGGCCAAGGAGTGTCAACGCTGCAAGACTACATCTCCCTGAAGGATACAGTGAACGGGTCATCCAGGCTTCAGAGAATGCTGAAAGTTTTCTTACCGGCAGTTTGTTATGCAGTTAAACTGTACGTCAAGTCAATGTTGACCTCATATGTACAATGCCAGACTAATGCCATACTCCTCACGGTGCATCAGCACACTAATATGGAAATAACATTCTGAAACTGAACTACCAACCTATGTGACCTGTTGAGCCATAGAAAATAACTGAGCTGTAACTCTGGTCCTAATGTCAGATCACAAGATTTGAAAGAATGAAATTGTGGATAAAAACAAGATTTATCAGAATCTCCTGTTGTGGTTCATGTGGCCTCTTTGTTACCTGCTCACCTCTTAGACACTGTCAAATTATTAAGATCCCTCTTTCACTTGGCTTCAAAACAAGTTTTTAAAACTTGAAATGAATAAGATATGCACCAGATTTAAGCAACAGCAGCAACAATATGTTACATGATATGATACCTTGCCAAAAAGAAGTTATTATACAACCGCATTACATATCTGCAGTAAAATGTGGCAGACATTCAAATATAAATCATTTCTGCATGTTCAGCACTGACATGAAAAAGTAGCTCAGTTACTCCAAAAGTAAGATGTATTCATTCAGCATCAGCTGAGACATAACAGAGAAACCTCTAAACATTTTGTCTCCTCCTGATAGTTTCAGTATCAACAATGACTGATAAAATAACTGTTACTCAAACCGAAATTTCACTGGAATGAAAAGCATATTTCACAATGAAATCCTAAAAAAACTGTCCCCGATGTAAGCTGTAAAACATAACAATCCTGTACACTCAACACAAATCAAATGCACATTTTTACGTGTACGTTTTACTGCCAAGTCAATCCCTCCCCTCTCGCAGCCCAGGATTCCCCTCAAATATCCGCTAATTCCCAACTGGAGCTGATAACAAAGCCGTATGGGATGCCAACAAAGCCCCAGGAGATCCTGAAATATCCCACTACCAGCTCCCTCTCCCCCTCCAGGCAGAATAACCCCCCTTTTCCTGCCAGAATTCCTTGTCTGTTCATCTCAGGCCAGACAATATGTGTTTCAGAGAATGTGAAACTCCATGCAGATGTGCCCTCGGGGACATGTGCTCAGCACATAGGCTGCTTGGGATAAAGGGAGAAGAAGGGGAAGGTAATTCAAGCATGGAAAAGGAGAGAGGGAATGAGACTCGGTGTTGAGAAAAATAAGACCTGGGTTCGGTTCCCTCTGCACGTGGCTTCCACACCTCCTGGCTCAGGTGTGTTCTTCCCTCCTTTGAGGATGTTTACATCGTGGACATTGGTGCACCAGAATCTGGAGTCAATTTGTAACCAGTTCACCTAATTCTCTAAGTATGGATGTGGACTATAAAATAAAATGAAAAGGTGAATGTGTGGTTGATTAAACTGTTCCATTATTAAAATATATGTTCTGTCTTTTCATGTCTACTCAATTAATCCTCATTTCACCTCTAACACTTCAAATTTCTCTCAATTTCAGTCTTTATACTTTTGAGGGAGTCCAATAAACCTGTATAGGTATTTTTAAATGAATTAGTCTAATCTGTATGTCCCTTCACAACAACAGTATTTGCTGATTAAAACTTTCTCTTAATCACTCTGTTGTTTCTTTTACATCATTGCCACTATATGGTCATGGAGTTATTGTTAATTCACTGCCCGTTTCTGTCAAATTTGGTTAAATGTGGTTGAAGTTAATTTATTCAACTTAACTGATCTCTCTGGGTGAGAACAACATTGATTTTCAGACAATCTGAGCACCTTTGAGTAAACTATGAATTCATTTTGATAATCAGAAAATGAATCATTGAGTCAACTTCTTATTTACTGGATTAAAAATATGCCAGCATTTATATATAAAACAGAAGCAGAAACATTGCATTTAAATGCAAAAAAAACGAAATAACGTGTGTCTACGAAAAGGCTTAAGATGTTACAGTACAGTTCAATATCCAGCCGTTAGATCCAGCCAGGAGATGCTGTGGATGTGGAGCTGTGGCTGTTCATACCTCCACCACTAGAGGGAAGTGTTGGCTCTGAAAGGCCACAGAAGCAGTGAGGAAGCAGTGGGGGACCAGCTTGTTCTCCGACAGCACTGTGGGCCCTCCAGCAGGTAAGAGTGTGCATGCATGAGTGCAAATCATAAAACATCACCGAAAAACACCCGCTTAATATCACCCAGTCAGAGCACAAACACTAGATCAACTGCAATTACTGAAATTGCTGCCACCTGCTGAGCCTGAGAGCTGAATGATTAATTTTTCCTTGTTGACGTTTCAGCTTAGAAAAAAAAAGAGTTTGTTGATTTGGGAGTTGCTAAAATGGTTGGACTCGCATTGCGTATGAGAGAGAAGGTGTTTGTAAATATGTTGTTCTATTGCTGTGTGGGTGATGGTAAACAACACCTTCAAACTGTCAGCCCCAACTTTACCTCCATTAGCTCCTGCAGCAAACATTAGCCGGACTCTGCTCTCAGCTTGTTATTGTATTTGTTTGCCTGTTTAAAAATTCTTTCAGCTATTTACTAATACTGTTGCTTACACACTGCTTTGACTGTGAAAGTGTAATTTTCCTTTGACTCTTGTTTGCACTCTGTACCTGCGATTGTTGGGATGTATGTGTGCACTGTGAGCGCACCCTGAAGGCTGTGCACCTTTTCCTGTCCAATTCTCAGATGTGGCCCATCAAAGTGTGTTTCTTCTCCCCCTTGGGTGAAGCAGCTACAGTGGACTACACCCTTCAGAAGTCAGGAGGTTGTGTTTACTCCAGGGATTACATTACCACACCAGAGGCCCACCAGACAGACAGACAGACAGACAGACACGCTGCATCATCAACCCAAAGGTAAAGCCTCTCCTGCTGCTGGATGCAATGGAGGGTCCAGGACAGGCTCAGGAACTCCATGGTGTGTCCCTCTTGTGTGTTGACTCAGATGGGATGAGTAAACAGCACCAGGGTGAAGGCATGTGGGCGCTCCATTCTTATGGAACCACGGCCCAGTGGATTAGGCTAATGTTGGCCCGTGAGGAGGGGGTGTTGCAGCGCGGCCTTCCCTGACAGGAGGTGATGGATTAGGGCTTTGTCAGGCCCCATGTCAGCCTGAGGGACCCAGTGATGAAGGAAGGAGGGAGGCAGAGGGGGAGATCAGGGACCTGGGGCAGCCCAATCCCAGGATCAGCAACATGTTGACAAGGGATTATCCTGATTGGTGTGTTGCTTCTGGAGTTGAGGTCTCATAGAGAAATGTGGCAAGTGTACAGGTACTGAACATGAGGTGAAGTTTCCAGATTCCTTTAAAGCAACACAGATGGTTCTGTGAGAGAAGAAAGAGTACTAAATGTTCAGTAATGTACCATAAAGACCACAAATATGCAGGTTTCCATGTCAACCAATGATTTTTTTTCACTTTTGAGATATGAAATTCAGTAAAATGTGAAATTTTAGTGGCGCAGCACTGAGAACTGCTGATTTAACAACACCCATAAATTCCCACGCATGAGCAGAGATCGAGTTACTGTAAGAGCTGGCGATAGCATGTCGATGGCACGATATCTCAGCCACATTTGCCTCCTTCGTCGAAATGTGAAAACCAGATTGTTTCCTTTTACGGGTTCCCTTTGAAATCCGGCACACTTGACCCTCCCTCAGCCACGATTTTACTGCATGCTCTGGTTTATTTCTGGAAACCTCCTACACTCCTCAGCTTGTTTAAGACGCCTGCCCGAGTGTGCCTTTTGTTTGTTTTGCCAGTTGTGACAAACAGTAAAGTAAAGTGATTAAGCATGTGCGCGAGGCCTTGTACACCCCAGCAGAAACCACAAGGAGCATTTGGAGGGAGCTTTGTCAGTCCACAGTTGTTGGCACCGTTGAGTTGAGGGGAATAAATTACCAACACTTGGCACTATCAACCGCTGGCTCCGTCTCCACATCTGGGCTTTGTCTGATGTTATTAAATGTGAAAAATGAGTTCTGCTCATGATGTTATGGTAAATGCTACAGAATGACATTATTTGCTACAAGAGCTCTCTATCATCTAGATTAGGAACATAAAATGATACTCCGAGGAGGTCAGATTTTAGTCATGTAACTCTGCAGTGTGTTGCCACTAAGGCATGCTTTCAGGAGATGGATTTGTGCTGAGATTACAGCATGTTCATCTGATTAGTTTTACATATTCACATGATGAGGGAGGGAGGGAGGGAGGGAGGCAGGAGGGGGAGCGGAGGGCGAGAGTGAGACGTGACTGTGAGAGATAGTGACTGACATGTGGCATGGAGGCACTGATCCGTCTCTTGACGAACATGTCGCCTCACCACGCTTCATGTGTCAGGGCCTGGCACTCTCGCTGTGTCAAGCGTGGGTGGCCTCCTGACACGCGTTTGAATGTGTATGTCACGTCCGTCTGGGGTGAAACCACTCCCGCACACACATCCACGTAATGACACTGACACCGTGCCATCAGGCCCGCCACCAAGCCCAGACGGAGTCCCTGGCAAACATAACCTTTATCTCGTCCCTCTGATTTCTCTCAACCTCTCACCCTTCCCGTTGCCTGCTCTTGCTCTCCGAGTCTATCACTCACCAAGTTGAGTTCAGCCGCAGCCATTAACTAGCAATTTGGGCCTGAATGATTATATTTAATGTAATTATGACCATGAGCAGCAGAGAAAGCGCCTTGGGAGTGGGCCCAGCTCTTGGACTCGGTTCATCTGAAAATGAACCCTGCGCTGTAAATTGTAAGTACCTTTCCGAATGTCAGCGAGGAGAGTGCCAGCCAGTCCTACACGGGCGTCACTCATGGACCCCACTCTGTAATTGCTTGCTAGCCGGAGCGGCTGTGTAATTTTTGACGTGGCTCTGTGGCGGTGGCGGTGCTGACAGAAAAAAAAAAGGGACTGGAGATTTAATGCCTGGTCTCAACTTTCTCCCAAGCTTCTGAGTCTCTCTCTTTCTGCTCTATTGGTGAACCTTTTCTTATTTCTGGCTTCAATTATTTTTTTTTAGGTGAGGGGATACAGTTAAACTGCCCAGGTCGCTGGAAGAAGAGGCTGTCTGGCATGGATTAAAAGCGACTCTCGTGTTCGGTGCAGAGCTTGGATGCAGGCCTGGCAGGTACTCAGCGCACAAGCTGTTGTTTTGCTGCAAAAAAGCACTACTAATACCCCATTAATTCAGTGGGAAATTTGGAAGCAGCGTCATTCATATTCACTGAAGAAGGCCATGTGTCTTCACAGAACAGATGTCGGTCCATTTGCTGACACGCTACATATTCATTCTGGTGTATTCCTGCAGGTGTGTTTGTAGGCGGTGATCTCCCCGTGATGCTCCCACTCAGCAGAAAGGAGGATGGGGGGCGGGTAAGGTGGAGGGAGTCTTTAGTGACAATAGCCCCCCCTCCGGTTGCCCTGCGTGGGTGTGGGTGGGAGGTGGCATTTAAAGGCCATTCAAGCCTCTGGCAAGACCCCCACCCCGAAGACGCCCCCACATTCTGGGGATGACTACCTGCCCAGGAGCTCCCTCTCTGCCCATCTGTCCCTCCTCAGAGTCCCTCCTCTCCCCTCCTTCACCACAGTGCTGCTCCCACACACAAACATTCAAGCCAATGGGCGACTGCCGACTCAGCTCTGCATCAGGCTGACAGTGCAAACGGAGCCATGCGGGGGGTGAAGACTGTGTGAGTGTGTGTGTCCGTCTCCAGGAGGGCTGCTGTTGTTATTTGTTGGAGAATGAGTCGGTGTGTGTGTTTGTGGGAGTCGCTCGGTGGGCGATTGAACAGTCATTACAGTTGATGGATGTGTGTGTGTGTGGGTGTTTGTGCGCGTGGCGGGATGCATGTGTGGGAGGAGGTGGGCGTGCGTGTGGGTTTGTATGTAGGAGGAAATAAGTGGGCGGCTGTGGGTTGCTTTGCTGCATGGGTGGGTGGTGTAGTAATATAGATATTTCCCTGATATACAAATTTATATGTATATGCATAAAAACACTGCTGCTAATAATGTTTCATTTATTCATTATAAATTTTAAAAGTGAATCTGTTAGTCTCAAATGTCTAAAGATTGTTATAAATACAGACAAAAGATCTGTTTACCTGGTTGTTCTGGAGCTTCTATTCAGTTCTGTTGTATAACTCCCATTTGGCAAAATGTTGCTATATGGAAAACCTGCAAGTGAAGGTCATCTCTACTTTGTATTAGTGCCAATTTTTTATTTGATTGGGATAAATATGTAGCTCTGGGATATTTTTGACCGAGATGAACCTCTCATGAAATGTAGATGCCAGCGTGTGGGTGTGTTTTCTCAACAACATGCCCTCGTTTCTTACATTATTCCCATAAACGCGGCTGTAGGAACGGGCACAATGTGACCTTCATTCTAGTCCCAGTGTGCGCAGCCCATTAGTCCAATTTGCTCAGCTGTCAAACTCCAAATTCACACTCTCATCCATTCTGAGAGCAGCAGGTTAAAAGAAGAAAGGCATTCTGCATTCCTCTCACCCTCTTGGTTTTAAACCTCACCGTCTTTGTACAGAAACTTGCTGAATAAACCTCCCTCTCTGTCCAGCAGTGAGAAACCAAACCTCATCCCCCTCCGTCGGTGGAAGGATGACTGTAGATGAGTTAGCTAAACACTTTCTGGCAAGCGGGCACGCCGCCGGCTGCACACACGAGGCCTGCAGGCGTGGGAAAGACCTGACTCTGATAATAAGCAGCATTTGGCCCTTCTAACCTCTGCAGGCTTTGGCTCGGGCTGGTTGTCTCTTTCCTCCTCACTTGTTTTCTCTCTCTTTCTCTGTGTGAGTGGAGGGCTCACAGGAGAAGAGGTCAGCCAGGGAGAGGCCCACAGCTGTGGCTGCGAGGTCCCGGCGTGTTTATTTGGGCAAGCCCAACCATAATAAGCTCCAGCCAGGCATTGCTCCTGAGGACTGGGGCCACCACCGCTGCGGCGCTTTTCATCCTAACAATGGGGAAAGTGCTCTGACCGAGGAGGGAGCCGCACGGCAGAGTTTACCGTACAACAGCTGCCTCATCTGCGGGGGAGGAAGTGTACTGCAGATGTGGACAGGATGGATGTTCAAGTTCCCACACCTACTGCTGTCATACAGTTGTTCATCCGACTCAGTGAATGAGTCCCTTTGTTTAGCATGAGAGTGTTTGCCTGCCGAGTAGAGGCTAACGCCACGAGGGGAAGATCTAGAATGAGAACAGTGTTTAATAATCACCTTGAGAATTACTTTGAATAAGTGTGTATACTGTCAATTAATAGAGTTGTCTACAGTGTTAAAATTATGAAATAACTAAACTGATTCAAATATATCATCCTCTTGGAGGGGCTGCACAGTGGATCGGTGGTTAGCACTGTCACCTTGCAGCTAGAGGATCCCCGGTTCACGTCCCAGCTCGGACCTGGGATCTTTCTGCATGGAGTTTGCATGTTCTCCCTGTGCATGCGTGGGTTTTCTCCAGGTTCTCCGGCTTCCTCCCACAGTCCAAAGATATGCTGAAGTTAATTGGTGATTCTAAATTGTCCGTAGGTGTGAATGTGAGTCTGACTGTTTGTCTGTATATGTAACCCTGTGATAGACTGGTGACCTGTCCAGGTGTCCCCTGACTTCACCCTAAGTCAGCTGGGATAGACTCCAGCCCCCTGTGACCCTAATGAGGATTAAGTGGTGTATAGAGGCTTGATGGATAGATAGATCGTCTTGTAGATGTTTATCTCATCTCAGCTCATCTCATTTTCTAAAATGTTGTAGGAGCTACATGTGTTGGCATTACTGTCTTGGTTAGTGTAAATTTTTGTGTCAGTGCCGTGAATGTTTGTCTACTCTGCAATAAGAATGGCTGATTCACTCGTGATTAATGTAGAATAGTTGGATTTATGTTTAGAATCAAAAGTTTATTGTCTAAGAACAGAGGATAAAGGGTTCCAAGCAAAACAAAGTAACAATCTGTTCCTGCTCAGTCTAATTAGAGGTGTTACTCCTCAGTGCATTAATAGTTGGTTTAATAAAAGCAAACTTTGGACCATGAAATGTGTGAAGTCCCAACAATGTCTTTGATGCTCTGCTATCAGTGAGATGATCTGCACTGAGACAGCAGCCCTTTTTTATGCAGAATAACAACATCCCTGTGCTGCTTTACTCATCACACTGTCATGCACTGACCCCCCTGTTTAAAGGGTCACTCAGCCCTACGTTGGGGGTGCACAGGTGTGTTCCAGGTTTCGTAAGGCTGTATGACTGACAGCTGAGTCCAGTCTTTGCCCCCTCCAGCTGCCAATCAATCTCTTTCTGCCATGGCCGTCGCTTCCTTTTGACTGCAGCTTAGCTCATCTGTTATGGGTTGTTAAGGTGACAGATGATTAGCTGTCTGGCTTATCTCATTTGCCCCACCCACTCCGACCGTACTGTTAAAGTCACCATCTAGGTGTTTGTGTATCGTTTGCCACATGCTATGCTTACCCATGCCTGAGGCCTCACCTTAACACAAATCCTCCTTTTGGCCTCTTCAAACCTTTTCTCACTCCATCCTTCCTTCATCAACTACACCCTCCCTTCTCCATCCTACACAGCCCCTGTCGGTCAGTCAGCACTCTGTAAAACCTCCGAATGTGTGTTCCTGTGGAGGCCCCTCTTGGCTCTAACTGTGGGGGAACTGCATGGGGCCACAAAGAAGGACACGTGTCAGCAGAGTCAACAGACGAAGCAGGTGCTGTGACCGAGGCTCGAGGTGGGACAGCTGTCAATCAGACCTCCAAACATAGTCCACATCACATATGGCTACTGGATCAGGGCCTGATTTATTGAGAGTCAAACTTGTGGCTGGAGTCAATACCACTGACCTTAAACTGCCCATAACTTCATGGACAAATTTGCAAAATTATAATTCTATGCAATTGTTTCCTGGCAGTGCTAGTTTAAATAAATAATGAGAGTCTTGCAGCACAGTATCAATATCAGTGACTCAGGAACTTGCTCTTGTTGTTGGCCTTGTTAGAATACATTTTTCACTCAGAAATTGTCAAAAGGTTAAATTTTTAATCTGAATTTCTTCATTTACAAAGCTGCATTTGTGGCTGTAACAAGCAACAGATGCCAGCATACAGTATTTGCCACATCTGGCAGCTCTCATCGGCCCCAGTTTGTGCTACCTGCAGGATCAGGCCTGCAGGGAGCTTCAATTCTTAAGCATTACCCCCCACCTCAACTCAAATTAAAATGCAAAAATGCAGACTTCCCTATGAGATTCCTCTACATAATTTGCCGTCCTCCCCCGCCTCTAACCCCGACTCCCCTAAAGCATCACTCTAAGGTTTGACAGCAAGTGGGTGACTTCTGACAGGTCGCATTGATCTTCTGGCTGGGAAAGAAGTTGGCCTGACAATAGAGAACATGTGTCCGTTTTAGGACAAGCCTTAACTTGTCTGACCCCCTCATTTGGGATGCGTCCACAGAGAAGCCATCCCTCGGATAAAGAAAACTATTTCATCTGTTCAGACAAGAACTTGGTTTCTAGTGAATATTCTCGGTCTGACTTGTTTGAAGTGATTGCATTTTGTTTTCATCTTAATACTGAATAGAAACATTCGTCTTTGATTCAGCAATCTGGAGCGTTGCACACTTTGTGTTATTTGGTCGGTCGTCTTGGTGGGTTAGATTCGGGGCTTTTTCGGGTTTCCTTTAAAGCAGCAGCAGATTGAAATGTGTTATTGTCTGTGTGTGATTAGGTAGTTTTGTTCCATTGCTGTTTCTACCATGAGGACATTAAATAAGAGCCAGCCCACGTCTGAAATGTCTTTGATAGATGATATGAATAGCTGAATTCTTTTTATGCAGCTTTGAAACGGCTCATTCTGGTCGCATTAATAACAGGGATCATAATGGGGACACGGCTAAGCAGGAAGATGGTTTAGTTTACATTTGGCTGTGGCTGCAGCAAGGATTGTAGCACTACTACACATTATATTGATTGTTGGAAAACCACAGTTTTATACTATTATGAGCACTTAGAGCAGAGCTGTGCGTGCCTGAGACACAATTGGATTCAGCACAGGGTGGATTTAGCTCTATCTGTCCTAGGCCTGCATGTATATGTCTGTATATGTGTGAGAAAGACGTGAAGAATTGATTCCCATTGATGAAACTGAAGTGGAGGATCTGGCAGGTAGAGCATGTTTGTGTCTGACAGCCACAGCACTATTTAGATGTGTGCTTATGGGTAATTTTTAAAGAACAGTCTGCCTACACTGTTTGGCAGTATTTACGAAAATACATACGTTCATTGTATCCGTTTGTGTTTAGCCCAGTTCTCCAGCTCCTCTTGGTGGATCCCATTGCAGAAGGGATGTATCAGATCAGACACTTGAACCGCCTCCGCTGATTCCTTTTGACACGAAGGCACAGCGCGTAGTAGTAACACGATGTAGTTAAGCCCAGATGTCAGAGTTCCTGACTGTGTCTTTGAGGTCGACTGCAGTTATCCTGCACCAGATCCTTCCATTGTTTCAGTCTCTATATGAAGCTCCCAACTTTTAAAGATTGGAACGTAAAATGATCCATAAAACTAAAACAACAGTCTGGTACTAAACCTCAAACTTAGTCGAACTTTTTGACCCAGAATGCATCAAAATAACTACATATGACTGGTTTGTTTTCCTGGATTTGCCTAAACTGCAGAGAAAAAGTTCAAATCTGCATCTCTTCATTACTGTGGGAAATGAAAAGCTGATTCCTTCACCAGACATTGATTAAATCCCTCAAAACTCTTTGTTTCAAAGTTACGTATTTTGAACTTTTTCCCTTGAAAATATTTCCATCCTGCCTTAAAGTGGCTTAGATGTAACTCCACTCCATTTGCTTCTTGAGAATGTGCCGATATATGAAGTCTTCGCCTCTTTCTCCAGTCACCCCTCCCAACTTGCTGCAGCTTGAGCACACCAGCTCACCTAGAACTCAACGCTGTAAAACTACTCTTCGCTATATTATGGCAAGTTGTAATATATGAGTAATTCAGCCAGACTTCTTTTAACTGGGATTTAATTCTGATGAAGAATAACCCACCCTGTAAACAAACATGATCAATTTCCTTAAGTTTGCTACATAAGAAATCCTGGAAGTTCGAATCTGTGTTTTTGACATTGTGATCTGTACATTGCAGTTTCAAGGTGGAAATGCTCAGCTATGGTGCTGGCTGCTTGTTTTGGGCACTGTGTGTTTTCCAGAGGAGAAAAAACTTCATATGGACATGTTAACAAGGTAAAAAAAAAAAACAAAAAAACCCCACAAATTTTCATTGGAGTAAGTCTAAATTTTTCTATATTGCCTTTTTTCTTGGCCTTGGAGCATGAAGAATGAAAAGAAATATGGTAGAATTAGCCACTTATCCAGTCAGCAACTCTTGATGTCATTTGCGTCCATGTGTTATGTGTCCTAAACATGTGGCTCTCACTCAGGTTGCTCAGAGAGTAGAATTTACATGGCCTAGGTAAACTCCTCTGGATATTTTAAGCTGGACTGCTGGGTAGAAACACTGTGTTGTCTCTGTTTCTGACAGGAGCCTTTTTCCATTGATTACTTCTCAGTTTTAACGTGCTCATGAAAGCGGTTAAATAGCTCAGATCTATTCATCCGTGTTGACGTCTGTGAAGTACTTGCTAAAATAGTCACTCACTGCTGCAGGATGAAAGGTGGTAAAGTGATGCATGACGCTCACTGGCAGACTGTTTGTGCCAAGAAACTCATCGTGAATGTGACACCTATTCAAAAGAACAGCCCTTTTCTCCAAATTATGCTTTGTCATATCTAACATTTGCATGAGTTATGATTGATATCACAACATGTGCTGGGAGCAGAAGTGCAACTTACAAGAGGCCAGAGGAGTACGGAAAAACAAACAAAGCTAGGAAGCAGTTGTAATGTTGAGCCTTCCAAATACTAATCTCACTGTTTGAGTTGCTGAAACAGCTGAAAACTGGACATTTTTTTTTTTACAAAATAAAAGCAGCTTTATTATTTTGAGACCAAACATCTGCTCTCTGTTTTTCCTGCTAGTTAGTGTAAAACATGATCAGAGGGTCAGCTGAGTCTTGAAACGTAAAGATTCCAGAGAGATTATAAAGTCCAACCCTCTCACATAATGTAGAGACACAGAGTTAGTTATAGAGTGAGGGTAAGATGAAAAGCACTCAGAGGGCGCAGTACTCCGCCAAGCCTGCTCAGTCGTATCATTTCTGACGGATGAAATCAATTAGTCCTGATAAGTCTGCAGCATTCGATTTATCGTAGGATTGCAATCGTGATCGTCAGCAGGCAGCTGACGTAGTGTTCACTTGTAGTCATAGTTACAGTCACGCTGTGCCGCTATTTCGCAATGATGCAGAAATCTTTAACAAATCCGTGGATCCAGACTATAAGCTGCATCACTGCCAAAATCTAATCAGTTTGTCCTTGTGTCATTTCTGACCATCCCTGATAATTTCTTCAAAATCCGTTAGTCCATTTTTGAGTAATGTTGCAGACAAACCGACAGACGGACTCCGATCGTCATTTAACTCCGCCGAGGCTCCACCTCCCTGGCGGAGTAATAACACAATGAGAGCGATCTGTGCAGTTTGTAAGCTCTTTTACAATAACACATTCACTTTCCAATGTGGTTAATGAACCTTGGAAGTAAAAACACTTCACAGATAATGTCGTCATATCCGTATTAGGAAGTTTCTCTGACAGTGTAAAAAAATATGACAGTGATTGTGGTAATTTTTTTTTTATTAGTAAATTTTTTTTTATTGCATTAACATGACAGTTTGTATACAGATATTACAAGACTCTGTCATATTCTTCATTCCCAGAGTAAAACCAATTTAATCTCCCGGACATCAAAAGGTGTGTCATTGTTGCAGTAATTATTTGAATATAACTCATGTCAGGCAAAAGTTTAAGGTCATGCTTTATTGGTTTTGAAAGGGAAAATAAGTGAATGCAACAACTACAGCAAACAGACATTAAAACCAGCCTTTGCTCAGCTGTTATCTTTGTTTTTTACTCTTTTCTGAACTAATTAAATAGTAATTAGGTTATTTGAGGTTTGTTTTTCTGTCCAGCAAATGTGCATTTTATGTGAAGATCTTGTTGGGCTTCCTGATCTTGACTGACTTAAGTTCCCCTTAACTGCCTTTTCTTAAAGAAAGTGGAAATTAGAAGCTGGAAGCATTTTGATAGTCTTCCCCTCTATGTAGGCATGAACTGTCACTTGAATCATCGTCAGCTGAGAATGAAAATGAGAATTGTTGACTAGTGACCCCAAATGAGGTAAATATGATCGAATGATTATTGAAGATGTGTCACTCTTGCAAGTAGAAGGATGCCCAAACTTTTGCACATGCCAGTTAATATTGTTTAAGCTCATAAAATAAAACATCTGTTGAAACTGCATTCACTTATTCTGCGTGTGTCATTTGACAAAGAATAACTTAACTGTATACATATTCATGCACGTCCTCTTTATCCAGGAGAACTTCATTTAAATCAGTCACTGAGGTTTACTTCCTGTTTGTTTGCAGCTGCAGTTATTTAGTATTTCCTCTGTCAATAATGAGGATTAGCTTTCATCTTATTATAGCCCTCATAATTAGACATTCATATGTGTCATTGGTCTTGACTTTAGTTTCGTTTTTAACTTCCATAATCTCTGGATCTCAGATGTGATGCTGCTCTTTTCGTGTAAACATGCAAGAAAGCAATATTTTGAGTCATCTCCTCTTTTAGGAGACTGCAGCTAATTGATGACATCCCTCCTTGCGTCACTTAAGACTCATCAAGCTGCAGTGTGGTGAGTGTGTGTGTGAAAATGACAGCAAGTGTTCTGCTGAGAGGCAGGAGGGTGGCGAGAGAGCCTTTCATCCTCATGTGAAATGAATTTGTGCTCTGATGAATTTATCACAGCTCGGCTGAGCACCATGTTTCTGAGCTCCCATCTGCGTGGAGGCTCAGGCTAAGTCTAGAAATCATTGCAGTTTTAATATAAAGCTTGTGTTTGCCTTTTGCAGTTGTGAGTTGTGATACTCCTGTTTTGATGTAGTTGATGTTCTGAGATTGTATTACTATTTATTTATTATTTTTGAAAGGATGCTTTCTCAACTACAGGAGAATACTTGTAGCACTTTGATTCCGTAATTGAATTCGTCTTTATTTTTAGTAGAATTTCTCTCACTAAATCACTGTTTTCCCTCCATCACATCTGTGACCTCTTGATAACAAGAACACCTAAACTAGTCATTGTCTGATGCTGAGCTCTATTCAGAGTCAGAAATCAATACCTTGTATTTTGTGTCAATGAGACGGTTACTATCTCCACCAGCAGAAGCTTCTAATTAGCTGGGGACTACGTGGATCAGATTAGTGTGTGAAACATGTTTTTAGAGGTTTTACTGCCCAGATTACCATTAATATTTCCTAAAGTAAAGGGACATTAATGAATCCCTTGTTTTGATCGTTGTCCTTTTCTTGTTGGAGCCTCATAGATCCTGTCTGTTGTCTAACCAATGTCCAACACAGAAGTCTGGTATTTCAAGCTCACCTGTGAGGTATCACTTTGGCATTTGAAGCGCTTGTATTCACATAAAAGCTTTTTCTTGCGAAAAAAAACTCCTCTTGGTTCACATGCAGTGTTTTTCCCATTGATGTGGACAGATGGCAGGCATCACGCTGCTACTTCCTGCAAGCGGTCAGGGGTGACGAGCTGGCACTCTCTGACGTTCTCCAGCTCCTCTCTAGCATACATCAGTAGAGAGCTTCGCCTGCACAGTAAAGTTGACCTTTTGCTCCACTTTGTGTACATCGGGGCTTTGATGTGGGCCACGTCGGGTCAGAGCTGAGATGTGGCTCTCTTCGTGTCGGTCTGTGTGAAAACATTCCCACCTCTGACGGCGGCTGTGAGATGGCGGAGCGATGTGTGAAATATCAGTCTGAGGAGGCTGGAGGCCGGGCAGCAGCTCAGAGACATGGACCAGCTGTAGATCTAATATCACCTATGGTTGTGTTGGCTGGGAAGGCCTGTCTAATATGATACACATGTGCTACATCCTGTATGAGCCACTGCCAGCCTATGTGATGCTTTGTGAAGCGTTTGTGTGTTAAAACATACTGTTAGGTTTTGCTGATTACCCATTTGTGAGAAAATGTGGCTGTTGCTGTATGAAAACAAAAACATTGCTTTGTGTAGCCTTTTTGTGTAATTTTAAGATGTAGGTAAGCAAATAATAAGTGGAATAGATTGTATGTTTTAATGATTGTTGTAGCTTTGAGGGCAAGACTTTATTCTAAATGTGAGAAGTGTGGGTATTTTGCAAATGCCAACCAACCGATGAGCAAATAGACTTTGTGTACACATTGGGTGTGTTAGAATGTGTGCGTGAAGCGCCATTAACATGCACTTTATCTCTAATTAACTCTCTGGTGGTTACTGATTGACCCTGTTACACCTGGGCGGATATGCCAGAGCTTTTACCAGCCTCAGCGAGGGAGAAAAGCTCTTTTGATTTAAATCCACCTTGAGTCTCCAACTTAACCACCGAGTAAAAAGAGTTTATAATGCAACCCTCTCTGACACCGGTGAGCAGAGATTACTCCGGAAGTGGAGCAGTGTTGAGAGCACATTAGTGCATCCTTACAGTCTTACTTGATAATACCAGTCTGACTACCTGGGATTCAGTCCACATCCCTCCCCCAGCAACCAAAATAGCCACGCTTTGATGGCTTAAAATTAATTACCAATTTACAGAGTCCATAACTTTATCTCTAACTCCACCTTAAGCTGTATGCTGATATCTGGTGCCAATTTGGGGTGATCATCAACAGATTTTAGAGTTAATTGGGAAGTGGCACCCGGCCAATTAGGAAAATAAGGTGAAAGAGTGAGGGGCCAGCTTGGATGATAAATCCTGAAATAAAATCCACATAATAAGGAACTCTCTCATTCAGCGCTCTTAATTAGCGAGTTCTCCTTTGTCTGAATCTTCCCATCTTATACTGTGTCTATACTTAAATTATTAAAAGGATCATGATTCTTTACTTGGTTAGCGAACTGCACCATTGTGCCTGGGAGACTGATTACCGGAGGCTCAGCAAAGGCTTTTGGGAGCCACATGCCTGACTTGTTCAAAACGCTGGTCTCCTGAGGAGAGGTTAAGGAGAGGAGTCAGCACCTCCCTGGGAGCTGCAGACTTGCTCTCTGCCACCATGTCATCCATCCTGGAGCCTAATCGAGTTATCATATCAACAAATCTCCCATCAGGGGCCCCACAGCTGACACTTTTAGAAAGACACCCACAGGGGGACAACAAATTTTGAGCAGCAGGGCGTTGCTAAGAGAAGAGCCGAGGCACCTGTAAAGGTCTCCTCTCCTGCCCACAGAGAGGGCACTCCCGCTGGGCATCACGGTGCTCTCTGGCCCCTGGTCAGAGCAGGCGAGCAGGAGCCACAGTTAATGCTGCTCACAATAGGCCGAGGACACAATAGAAGCAGTATATCACCAAGACTGTCAATAAATTTAAAAGCAACCCACAAACAATTAGCTGAAAGGGCAGCAAGGTTTCATGGCCACAGGCCTCAACTCTTCAGGCCAGCGGAGACAAACTATCCACCCACGTTCAAATGGCAGCTGGTAATTCTGCCTAGAGAATACGTTCACAGACTCCTGTGGATTACCGCCTGACCTTTAAGTGTGTCCCCCAAAATAAACCACATGCCGGGCCATTCCTCCAGTCAGGAGATGGTTTATGACTCCTTGAATGTAGGAAATGTCGACCAATAGTGCGACTTTATGACCATATAGAATTATGTAGTTTGTTCATTCCACGGTTTACATTATTGGGAGTGTGAGCCAGCCAGCTGTTTCCCTTGATGTTGATGCCAAATGTTTACTCACTGTTATTATACAAAGCAAGTGAAGGTTTTTGTGTTGATAATTTCTAAATTTTGAATATTGGTTTCCCAGACAAAGCCCTCGATTATGCTCCCTTGGTTTAGCTAAATGAGACCAAAGTGAGTCATCAGCAAATCCTGGAGAGCATAATATCCTCTTGATTTGATTCTTGTGAGATCATTTGAAAAAGGCTTTGTTTGCATTGTCTATGCAGCCCTAAAATCATCCAACATGAAAAACAAATGCCATCTTTGATTTGAGCAAGTGGGTATGAAGTCCATCTGTTCACAATACCCCAACAAGAACAAAACGCCTTTCAGGGCAATCAGAGCTCGCCTGCCTTCCATGACCAGAAAACTTGTGAGGCTCTAAACTTATTTTGAAGTGCCCCAGTTTGATGGAATCACTTACATACGTTGGCAAGCGATAAACAGTTTGCGACAAGATGACAGATCAAGCTTGTCTTTGACTTTTGGCAACAGATATAGTTTTGAAACCGCATTTCTAAAGATGTGAGCTTGTCCAGGTTTTGTTCATTAGCAGAAGGTTTCAGGGGAAACAGGCAAAGGAAAACTAAAAGATGACTTAATGGCATCTGATTTGTGAAATTAAATGTATAAAAAAAGCCATTCAAAAGTTTGCAGTTCAAACCAAGAAGTTCAAGTAAAGCGCTTATGGTGTGAGATAAGCAAACCATGAACATACTGGGCCTTTAAAGACACTTTAAAGACAAACTCTGGCCAGATTTAAGTGCAGCCTCTTAGCATTCTCTTCATCCGGGGCGTCTATAAATCATTTGTGTGACTACCACTGCTCCCCACTACTGACCAGCTCGACCCAATGGCCAGGAGCCAGGCCTGTGTCCGGACAAGGCCCTGACCCGTGAACCTTGGCCGGAGCCCCTGGGCCAATGGGGCGAGGCATCTTAGCTGCGACCCCGGCAGCCCAGGCTACCTGCTGCTCTGGCATAATGCAATTGGACACAGCCATCAGAATGATGGAGCACACTGAATTCTCCACGCTGACCACTCCAATGGTTGCTGACCATCGCAGCCAACACAGGATTCAGCCCCTACAGAATGTAAGAAAATAGCCCTTTTGATATTATGTCACAGATGCCTTTATTGTGCTTTTTCTCCTTTTCATTCATATTGTGTTTTCAAGTTTCTTAGGTGCTGCAATTTTGGGCCTTTTCAAAGAGGCAGGTCAAAAAATGTCAAACTAGTGTCTTAACTCACAAGTCCCCGTTAGAGTGAGGTTCAGCCAAGCAAAGTGAAGTTTCAGAATTTGAAGATCTTTTTATTAGTATATGGAAATTCCGCTTTAATACACCATTCATTACTGCATTTGTAAAGCTTTCATGTTTGTCCAAAGTCTTACTAATTCATTCACATTGTTATGTCATATACTAGGTAGGACCAAGCTCAGACTCCTGCCGACATTTCCTGCCTCTGTCTCCACCTCTGTTTTGTTAATGTCATGAGGTTCACACTGGTAGTATAATTACTAACATAAGACCAAACCAAGAAAGGCTCTGCTGGATGCTCACCCCATGAAGACCGAACCGCTGTTGGGCAATCAATTGAAAAGGTGTGCTAGGGAGTCCCTGCCTGGCTCTGTGTAAACTGAAGGCCTGCTAGTGTATTCATACAGGTGCCCCCCCTCCCCAACTTACACACACACCAAACACACCTGAGGGAACCCCTCCAAGTCAACACAATTAACATCCTCCGTGCCCCGTGGAGTTAAACGCTCAGTGCAAACAAATGCATCTGACTGACAGGCAGCTTAGGCAAATGACTTGTTTGGGGAGCAGGCTGAGTCTCTTTGGGCTTACAGAAAAGCTGAGTGAATTTCAGCTGGGAGCGTTTGCATTACAGAACAGCGTGAGAAAGAGAAGCACCTGGATATAACTCACCTGAATTCACAAAGGATATCTTGTTGAGAATGGGATTTAGAATTTCCTACATCATAGGTTTATACACCCCAGCTGGGATGTCAGAAGATGTATGGAGGGAGAGAGAGAGGTATAATGTGGGGAAAATTTAATTCAGTGGACTGGTAGTGTCACCGGTTTCATGGTTATTGCAAGCAGCTGCAATGAAGTGAGGTGTGTTTTGTGATGCAATGTGGCTGTTTTGTAAAGGATAACTGCTCTAAACTGAATCTCAAGTGGTCATCATCCATTAGATTCACAATAAATAGATGCACAAGATTGTTCCACTGATAACATCATAGTCATTGACTAACATAACATTAGTGCTGAGAAACAAACAAGTAACTCAAGTTTTTATTTGTTTCAAGCATCCTGTTTACTGGGTTTGCATTAGAGACGTAAGTCCTTTTTAGACATGAACCCTTTTTTTGTTAATCTAACACATTAGGTCAGACCTAGTAACATTTTTATTTTCATGGCACAAGCCATCGCATTAATGCACAAGAAAAGTATTCCGAGTTGTGTGGAAGGATTTGTGGAAGGTTCTTCCACTTTTAAGTACATATATTGGTCTAAAAGCATCACAGAGAGCTCATTTTCATGCCAAAATAATAAAACACCTTCCTTGTGTCCTACAATTTCACATCTATTACGACATTACAAAATGTCCATGAATTGATTCATTGATTCCCTATAACTACATATTATCCCCAACACAGAGACAGGATCCAACAGCAAGCCACATTATGTACTTTTCTTCCCATCAGACAGGTGAGCTGTTACACAGAAACACAGTTTATAAAATACAGTTAAATCATTTTTTAGATAGCAGCTGTCCTCACGTTGAGGCCTGAGCTCCATCACAGTTGTTGAGACACTTTTATTTTACTGTTGATAAGGGAGTAGTTAGATTATCATCACACATGTAAAGAATTTTCAGTGTTTAACAAATCATAAGTAGACCAGGCTTTAGTGATATTGACAGTTTGATTAGCTGCTATTAGTTTAACTTTAGTCTTTTGAATTAGTACAGTACTATGTATTATACATTACTTGCACTTGTACTGGCCAATCTCACGTGTATGACAAATATTTGCATCTCTCCTCATCACTGTTAAGTGTTTGTTTAAATGAAACCGTGAGGCACATTATAGTAAAACTTACACGAAGTCTGAATAACACAATGATGTCACTTTAACAGATTGAAGAAGCAGTAATGTTCCGTATTTAATGTCTGAAAAGGGCTATCGTGAGAACCAAACAGGCAATCACTTTGAAGTACTTGGTGTTCATTTTTTTTGGAAGAAAAAAATGTTTTGTTGCTTTCTAGTATTATCAACCTCCACCACCTATTATATAACCACTTGATGCATCCTCAAGCCGCTTAAAGTTATGCAGGAGATTCACTACTGCTGAATGTAGTATGCCCAGGAGTTGAGGAAGATCCTTATCTTTTTACTTATCCGCTTTTACAAATTCAAATTAAATTTCACTTCATTTTTCAGCCTATTTCCAAAACCTTTGTTAATAGTATAGTTTTTAAAGCTGCTCTTTGTTCTTTTTTCCCTCTTTTTTTAATCTATCAATGTCTTTTTAATTTTTTTTTATTTTAATAATTCATGATTCATATTTTTCTTTCTCTTTAGTTGATGCAGTTTTGTAAATCAATTAACTAAGATCAATAAAGGAAAGAAATTCCTTTGGCATAAAAAAAATGTGGGTGCCAATAAAGTCCAAAGTTTGACTTCACTATGAAATTAGCCATTGTGTTATCTTTCAAAAACCTCTGAATTGTCTTTCAAGCATTTTCAATATGGGCCAGTAGATCCCATTACTCATCTCTGGAGAAGTTTAGTTTGGGGTTCTGTCACTTTGAAAGGGGGCGTAGGCTTGGTAAAATATCCTCTATGTCTTTTGCGTTGGTCCAGGGTCTCCAAGCTGCACAGAGAGGAAAAGGGAGAAGGTGGGTGTGGTATTATGCCCTAATAGGCCAATCTGGACTGACAAACCGATAGCAGCATCTGCCGGCTTTGTCGGCAGAGGAGAATTTAATGGAAGAACTGAGCGCCAAACGTTCAGCAGCACCAGATGAGAACAGAGATGGATGGTTGGGAGGTCACAGGCTTCTTCTGGCCAACGGGTCCAGCTTCTTATCTCTGACTCTCACTGGCTAATCGATTGGTTGTGGGGCATTAGTCATCAACTAAACTCAGGTCACCGCTTTCTTCTCCATCCGTGGCCCACAGGCAAAGCATTGTCAGCCTTCGTGTCTGTGCCACTGTATGGAGATGGATGAACGTTCAGAGCTACGTCAGGCTATCAGATAAGTTCATAAAGGTCATCTTGATCTGGAACTGAGTTATTGTTCAAATATTGAAGGATGTTTAGGTTGTGACTCGGATAGATTTATTCATTCTGTTACTTTAGATTGATGTTTTTTTTTGGAAATATTGCTTAAGAGCTTGAAGGGGTCGAGATGGCCAAGTACACGTTTCACAGAGAGCACAATGTGGCTTTGTGCTTTCGCTGTTTGTGTAAATGCTAAGTGTAGAATTTACCATAGGTGCATTAAAGCTTTTATAAACTTCATTGGTTGAAACACTGTTAAACAGAAAAAAAGGCATTGTCAGGATGTAAAAAAGAATGTGAAACTGTTTTGCAGGTCATGAGTCCTTTTCAAATCATTTTACATTTTGGCAGGTTTAAATAGAAACCTGGGGTGATTTGCCAAGATTTACACAGCTCAAGTATGTTGGCATATACAGCAGTGCAAGAACCATGGAAGCCACACATAAACACGTCTCTTTGTTTCCTCTTTCTTGATCCTGAAGACCTTGAAATGCTTTGACTCTAGAGACTTTTGCAGTCCTGTTTTCTCAGTTTGCTGAAGACACAAAATAAGGCAGCTCAACAGCACATTGCACTGAACATATTCTCTCTGTCAACATTACATGCACATTTCTCTGCTGCCTCGTCTCATAAGCTGATTAATATTGTGGCTACTATTGTCATTAAATGTAGCCTTATCCATAAAAATGTAGTCAATTTGGAACTTTCCTCTTGTAGAAACCAGCCTGTCAAAATGGGAAACATGACGTTTGAAACATTACAGATTACTAAGTAGCAGCTCGTTGGAGAGCCTACAGCTTAGATGCAATATATGAATGCATTCACACACTAAAGTCTGTGTATTACTCAAGTAGATAAACCTAGACGACTGCATATCCTAAATGAGCTATAGTATTTAGGATGCCTGAATGGGGTATGGTGAAAACTGGCTGAAATGGCTGGAGGGGCTGCAGACAGAACCCACAGGGATCTGCAGGGTAGCCATTAAAGCACGAGACAGGGGATGTCTGCACTCCGGGGATCTAATCCGGTACCATGGGCTCTGATTAGGAGAGGATGAGTTCCACAGCTTCTGAGCTCCTTCAGGTTCTGGCAGGTGGTATATGTTCCACTAACAGTTAGCCAACCCCACGGTTTGGCTACTTTTGTGGCTGATTTAAGCTCGTAGGAGCATTAACTCTGGTCACATTAGCTCAAATAGAAAATCAGCAGGGCCACCTTTTTCGGCTTGGTTACCTTTATTGTTTCATTTTTTTTGTTTGGACGTTAATAACCTGCAAATCCCGACTTAGTCCCGAGGGTCTTTTCATACAATGTCAACAAAAAAAAAGAAGATTGAAAAACTCAGCATGTGCTAACAAATTGCCTAACTGGCATATTCAGTTGTGACTCAGTAGCAAATGGTGGCCACAGCTGATACTATAATGATATGAAGAGCCACTATGTTTGACTCAAGCCTTCCACGCAGTTTACTTTTTCTCATTATTGGCCTCTTCTGTTCTTAGTTCTTTGACCCACGAGCATCTGCTCAGTGCTCCTCTTAGAGGAGTTTTTACTGCCTCACCTTTTAATCTTGGTTTTAGAGTCAGATCTCTTCTTGTCTGGAAGCTTTGAGCTGCTGCATGAGAGTGAAATTAATTGTGTGTTAAGCAGAGTGGAATTAATGGCAGCTTGCACTGAAACCTGTGGCCACGGCTGGCTTAGCTGTTCGCAGATCCCCCTGATCCTGCTTGTTACAGGAGCTTGGCCATTGAAGATGGTGGGATGATTGTGTGGTTTCACCCTCTTGTCTCTGTCTCTTTTGTCTTTAAGGGAGCACAGGGATTTCTCCTTTTGTCTGCCTCCATGTTCCTTTCAGGTTGTATCACAGCTGGTCCCTTTAATTCACTCAGGACATCGTGTGACCCTACCCCCCAGGAGGCTACTGTAAACACACACACACTGTCTCACACACATATCTTAACCTGTATAGTAGAAAACAGCACAAAAATTTGACCTGTACATTGTCACTTAATCATATGATGATATAAAAATCTAGATCTTTTAAATGCAGAGCTTTTTCCTAACATGTGTTGATAATTGGGTGTCACAAGCATGTTGAAAGTTGTGTGCATTTTATTTTTTCCTTTCGCAATCATTTCCAGTTGGCAACCAAAGTTTCCACACAAAATGTGTGAGTCAGGTTTGCAAATGCATCAGGTTGTCCCTGGGAATCCCCAGCATGCGTTGTCTAGCCATCTGCCCACTCTAAAGATGCCGACTCATTGAGCTCCACAAATAGAACTACTATACGGTCAGACAATTACCCTAAACAGCTTGGTAATGGGTTTATGGTGTCTAGAATGATGGCCCGCAAAATAAAACTACAGGATCCCCACAAAAACCTTACATGGCTGTAAATATGTATTAACCAGAAAATGGGCCTTGTGTGGGATCATTTAGAAGAGACAAAGACTAGCCCTCAGACAAAGAGGCAAGATGCAGTAAGAAAGAGGGGATTCTACTTAGCTAATGAGTTGCTCCATAGAAATGTAAAAAGGTGGGTCTTTAGGAATAGTGGTCGCCCTGCTGGTTGGGCCTGATAGACTGTAAAGTGTGGAGGTCCAGCCACTGTGCCCACTGTCCATTGTGGCCATGCTAATTCAGCCGGGCCTCCCGGTTATGTCTCCGAGGGTTTTTATTGTGGTGTGAGGCAAGAAGGGGGACAAAGTCATTATTGGAAGGAAACTCTGATAAACCAAAGAGGAGAAAGAGGCTTTGTTAAGTGTTCACTCTTTAGGAGTCTCGCAGAGAAGCACCCTCCTCCGGCCACAAATAAAAATAAAACTTCTAACATAAGCGGTGAAGGACCTGCCAATTTCCTTCAGGGTCCTTCATCGTCAAGGGCCACGTCAGACAATTCTTACTCTACCTCACGAGAAGTGGTCAGCCATTAAGAAGAGGAGCTGACAGTGAAACCCTTGTGTAAAGTGAACATCATACAAGGAGACTGACATGAAAACACACAGACCGGCCCCCTTTTGCATGTTTTACTTGGTGTCTGACTGCAGACAAAGGACTTCTTGGAAATAATGGAGCAAAGCTATATTCCCAGTGATGCAATTTCTTCAGTAGGTAACGCAATGAAAACGCAAGACTAGAGAAACAGCTACACACACATGAACAATTCTGAACTATCAGTGTGTTAAGATCTATATTTGTACCTTAAAAGCAGCATGTAAAGCATCAACGGAAATAGTAGAGCGAATTGTGCTATATAACAGACTTTGGACCAATCCCTTCATTATCACATCTAAATGGCTGAATTAGGGGGATATCAGTGTTTTTGTGTTGGGGAAGATGGGGACTTGGAGATTATACCGGCGATTGAAATGTAAAGCAGCTATTGCAATTACCCATAACCTCAGCGCGAACCTTGCCTGAAACAATGCAACTAGTTTCAAAGGCTAAGAGGTAGGCACATCCCTGAGAGGCACGGCTAGATAACAAGAAGGCATCATTAAAGGTAAAGGAAGGGAAGAAGAGATTTTTATTTTTATCTTTCCTCGCAATGATATGGGCAACAGAAGAGCCCTCTGAGCCAAACATCTTTTTGAATCTTCCTTTAGCGGGAGGCCAGGTCAGTTTGTGATTCATTCATTTCAATATCAAAGTGGGAAATGAGGCTTATTTGGTAAATAGACAACTGGGAATCCATACACAGAGGAAGCAAAGTGTTAAATATGAAAGAATTCAGCATCAAGTGTAACAATTATGGTACGAATAATACAAGGAAAGTGAATCAAAGTTACAACAATTCTTATAGTAGACTTGCCTAAATGGTAGAGTATCTGCTTCAAACTGTTCTCTAGGAGTGGTGGTATCAGTTGTGTGTGGATTATTCCTCCCTGACCTGCAATGTTCTGCCATTTCACAGAGCTGTGAAAGGTCTGTTCAGCCTTGGACAGAGCTGGATTTACCAGGTATTTACATGTCAATGTCCCCAGTACAATCTGACACAGAGAAGAGATATGAGATCAGAGCAACTGCTACCTTTTAAAAGAACTCTGCCCTCACCTCCCCCCTTTTTTAAACTAGGGAGGTCTTTTGACTGTGGAAATTAACAAAATGCACTGTTTCAGCCTCTGTGTTGGTGGGTGGGGGCTGAAACACACACACAACACACACAACACACACTCCCTTCGGACACACCTAATCTCACCCTCCTAGATTCACCCAGATGGATAGGTTTCTCTCCCTGTTTTGATGTCCCCTTAATTCCAGCCTTTAATCACTCTGTGTGTCGGCACCGAGACCTCAGCTTGCCCTCAGCCCACTTGAGAACGACCTCGATCCCTCTTCAAATCTGTCTTGGAGGCAGCCCCAGAACGAAGGGCAGATGTGGGACATGAGCCAATCTGCTCCCTGAGGTGTTTGCCATCTCTATCCTCTCTGTCAACACGCTGCTTTCTTTGCCACTCTGTCACTCTCACAATAAGAGGCAGCGCTCTTTTGTCTAAAAAGAGTTTAGATGGAGAATGCAAACCCTGTCCAGCATGGATTGAGCTCGGTGGATGTCAAAGGAGGGTTGTTTGATGTGCGATCGGCTGTTGCCATTTAAAAGGCCTGACTGTTTGGGCCTTGAGCTGCGTCCTAACAAGTGTTCTTTGGTTCGGTGTTTGCATGGATTTGCATAACCGACCTGAAGATGAGCTTTAATGAAGAAGTGGGTTTCTGTGTATTTACGTTTGGAATGAATTGTTCAGTCTGTTGATCAACAGATGACAAACACTGAGCAGCTTATAGCAAGAAGTTATAATGTTACTGGCAGAATTCAAATCTTTCTACAGTAAAGCCTTCTTGACAGCTACTGTTGTGAACTTTAAGTGGTTAGAAGTTTTAAAAACAATGTGCTCGATTACAGCTGACTGATTTCAGACATAAACTAAGGTCTAATTGTAAACAGGTGTGTGAATTTTTTGGTGGTCCAATAGTAAAAGAAAAGTAATTGATTGAAAGGTTAATAATACTTCAATCAAATAACATGTACTGTGTATTTTTCAAATTCTCAACAAACAGAGGTTGTGTTTGCATTGTTGTCTATGATGTCACATTTTTGTTTCGGTCTCTAGCCATCCAAGGTTGTTATACCCATCATCATTACAGTCAAAATCAGTACGTATATCAGAAGGGAATTATTACTGGCAGATATTGGCCTATCACAGATCAGTTTTATTGTATATGTTGTCCAATGTGTGCTGATATTAAGAACTTTTTTTTACAGATATATATGATACATACAAGATCATTTTGTGTTTAATGCAGAAAAGGTATTTAGAAACATTGTCATCTCATAGTTTGTCCAACAGAGCAGCTCTTGCGTTCTTTGTAATCCTCTCAGCATCGTCTGCAGCACATGTAGCAGAGTACATATCACAGCTGATCAGACGACGGTGCAGAGTTAAACTTTGTCTTCATGGAACGCTACTAACTAGTTTGTGAAATATCCGTCCATTCATTATCTATACACTGCTTAATCCTCATTAGGGTCGCAGGGGGCTGGAGTCTATCCCAGCTGACTTGGAGCAAAGGCAGGGGACACCTGGACAGGTCGCCAGCCTGTCACAGGACTACATATACAGACAGATAATCACACTCACATTCACACCTACGGGAAATTTAGAAAAATCAATTAAACTCACCATGTTTTTGGACTGTGGGAGGAAGCCGGAGTACCCGGAGAAAACCCACACATGCACAGGGAGAACATGCAAACTCCATGCAGAAAGATCCCAGGAAAGCCGGGACGTGAACCAGGGATCTTCTGGGTGCTAACCACCAAGCCACTGTGCAGCTCAGTTAGTGAAATATATTCCTCAAAAGTTAATATACAAACTCATTATTTTCCCTTTTCAGTAGAATAGGCTGTTTGTGTCAGTCCTCTGTGTCTGGCCAGTGCATCTAAGGTGACTTTGTGTTTACAAGTAAATTACTGACAAGTCACCAGATTTTTTTAGTGGAAAGAAGATTATATGTTACGCTTTGACATTATCTTCCTAACTCATGTTCAGTGTAATATTATTGATGTAAATTCTGTTGAGGACAGACCACCAGGCAAAGAATCATGTTTCTTCCCTCCCTGGACAACACAAGGGCCCCATTGAGGTGAACGATGCCTCAGCAGAGAAGATGTGTGTTTGGAAAAGGAAGCTGTGATGCAAACTGCTGCCTTTAGCCTAAAGGTGCCAAACACATTATCACCTCTTCAGCCCTGATGTGTATGGAAACACTTCAATGAAACAGCAGGAACGTTCATTCAAGCCATTCTCTATTCAGCAATCTCACACAATGACAGGGCATCAGCTGAACTACATTTCATGGTAACGTGACAGGCAGGGGTTTGGTGTGTGATAACATCTGTGATAATGAGTGTTGAGATGATGAGCGGAGTCCTGTGACCCGTGTGGCTACTTTACGGCCTTCCCTTGGCTGTGCTTCAGTGTGTGTTTAGTTCAATGGTGGCTAAAGGCAATAAGTTCTGGTCATGTGGCTGAGTGGTGTGATGCAGTCAGGAGAAAGGTGGGGGCTGAGATGACAGTTAAAAAGTAACATCACCACAGGGCCCTTTCAAACAACAGGGCCAGTAGCTGAGACTTTATGAACCGAGGCCAGGTCTGTCTGACAACCTGGGAAACGTGGCTGTCGTGAGTTCATGCACAGAATCATAAATTTGAAACTTTACAACATTTTGATATAAGGAACAATACAGTAGCATGAGGAGCTGCCACTGAAAACTTTAAATCAATTGGATTAGTTGCTCTGCAGAGGTTTTTCTGTTTTAGAATGTATCTGATAAAAACACCAACATGACACCAACAGGCTGGAATGTGCAGGCTGAAGCAAATGCTAACTGTGGATTGACCCAATAAGGAAATCGGTTCTTCTAGCTAACTGTGTTGTCTCATGTCTGGTCAGGATGCTTCACTGCAGCTTTGCCATTTGAGCCTCTTTAATGTCACTGTTCAACATGTGCCTTCCTGTGGCAGGTGAAGGACACAAACCACATGTTAGTGAGAGAGTTGGAGAGAGCTATGACTGTAACACTTGCACCAATATACAACACTTCTGTAAGCCCCAAAACATAGTGGTCTAAGTGGTGTATGCTACATTTCAGACAAGTTGAAAAGAGAAATTCAGTTATTTCAATGAAAAGTAAGATGTGCTTAAGTTCTGTTAAAATACTTAACTCTAAAGTTGCTTATATTTTATTGGCAGTTTGCTCAAGTTAGTTCAATATGATTGATGCAAAGTAAGCAATATTTAGTATGAAAACTTACAATAAACTTCATTGTAGGCGTCCACGTTTTGACTCATCTGAGCTGGACAGAGGCTTTCAATTTTCAGACAATATTTAGTGATCCAGTGTGTTGTAGATGATTGCAGTACTTCATGCTAGAGAGACTCAGAGTGAAACGTGTGAGAATGCACTGTGCCTGTCAACTCAGCAATGCTGGGTTAGTTTTCTATCGCATGAATCTGATTGATCTTGCTCCTTTATTGTGTATATTTTTGTGCAGATTTGGTTTTTGCTGCAAATGAAGGCAGTTTCTTGTCTGTTTTTTCCTCACGCCACTGTACCAGGGGCTAAGAAACCAGAGTTTAATAGAGCTGCTATTCATCGTGGTTATGGTTGGTCGTAAAGCAGATGATAAGTACACCTTTAAAGTGCAGCACATCCATACTGTTGATGTAATGGCTGTTTAATGTCTGTGTCCACTTCAGGTTTAGTGTGTAAGTGGCTGCTGATTGCCAAACTCAGAGCAGGTCTCCTCCCCACGGACACGTCTGGAGGGCTGGTGTAACACGAGGCCAAGACCCGGCTGCTTATACACCGTCTATACCGTCCTTTTCTGCCCTGATACTCCCCCATCCCCTCGCATCTATTTCTTTGTTCTGTCCTGATTTTATGAGGTAGTGTGAAGATGGTCATTTTGGGTGAGAGGTGGCCGGATCACGAGGGGCGTGGAGTGTGCCGTCCATCAGACGACTCGGTCCTCGCTGTCTCCTAATGATGATATCACTGGAGCCAGGCATGACACACACACACACACACACACACACACACACACACACACACACACACACACACACACACACACACACACACACACACACACACACACGCGCACGCACGCACATGCACGCACGCACACCCCGTGACGCCTCGCCTCAGGCTGCTTGTCTACCAGGCTGCACAGGTGAGTCACAGCGACCCTGATGGAGTGTGTCACCGTGGAGTCTGGTGTCTGCATCAGTCTGGGTGTGTGTGGCGTCAGTGTGTGTGTGTAAGTACGCCGAATGCAATGGTGAAATGGAGCATGATTTACCCAGTGACCCCCTAGAGCGCGCCTCCCTTATGAACTCATCTGTGACTCAACTAATAGCTAAACCTGCCACCGATTTAGCGGTGGCCTCGTCACCCCACAGCCCCACAGCAGGTTTATTGAGGCACGACAGAGTGTGCATCACTCAGCTGGCATCTAGACAGCAGCGGGTGCTGAGTAGGCGGGCAGATAGTTTTTGTTGCTTTTAGCAGGCCTCGCTCAGTGAAAATCAGTGTGAGCATCCTTTGATGGCAATTAAAGCCAGCAGGCATGAAAGATCACTAATAGTCTGGAGTCCTCAGTACGGGACATTACTGATGAGTGATCAGTCTGTTTTACAGCCATCTGGTGACAAGACATTCATATGACTGGAGATCTGTGTGAGCAGTATGTGTTCCGCCGCTTTAAGCAGAGGAATGGCAGTGACGTTAGATTTAATTGCGACACACACAGAAGCATATTTTGCTTTATGGTCTGATATTAACACTGTGTGTGTGTGTGTGTGTGTGTGTGTGTGTGTGTGTGTGTGTGTGTGTGTGTGTGTGTGTGTGTGTGTGTGTGTGTGTGTGTGTGTGTGTGTGTGTGTGTGTGTGTGTGTGTGTGTGTGTGTGTGTGTGTGTGTGAGAATTAAATGGTCGGTTAGACTTGTGAGGGGTCAAAGTTCTGTCTTATCGTCTAGTGTGGGTGAACCTGCCCGCCTGCTGTTGGATGATGTTTATAGTCCTTATCAGGCTCAGCAGCAGCCAAGTACGCACACACACACACACACACGCTGTAAACACACAAGCCTCTACCCTCTTGATTGCTTTAGTGGCAGAAACCGACAAACTACACACCCACATAGACACTCCATGCTCATGCACACAAGCCTCTTCCCTCTTGATTGCTTTAGTGGCAGAAACTGCACGCAAACTAAACAAACATGTGCTCAGACGCGCACACATAAACACACACTGCTCCTCTGGCCTCCCAGTCTTTTCCCACACTGATACAGATCAGCAGCATGCCATAAAGCACAGACTTGGATCACAGGGTGCAACAGAGGCCCTCCTCTCCTCTCTCAGCCCACTTAGATCACTCGCGGCTCACGGGGCTGATAAGATGACCACGGTGCCTCCCTAGCTCCTCTCCCCCAACGCCTCCCCTATCTGCTTCTCCTCACACACTCATCCTGCTCATATGAGTGCCGCCTTGTCTTCACCTTTCTGCCTCGTCATCCTCTTAAATTTTTAGATGTCTCCCTCGTACAAGTCTGTCAGAGCCATATCTGCCCACGAGCCATTCCAATGAATACTATAACAGCTACAGTCCAAACCGCAGTGAAATCAATCATCTAACCAGACATTATAGTTCATAGAATTTTAAAACAGTGCATCACCAGCTCAGCTATAACTCTCTTCTTTCCTTGAGCTCATCGTCACATAATCAGCATGACCTCAGCTCTGAGAGAAGAAGTTTCTGCCCACACGGTCCTCACCTTCCTCCCTCAAGTCTATTTTTTTGAGTTGAAATATCTCAGTTATTTCTATGATGTCATGATTTAATGTCCAATTAATGGATAGCAGTGGAAACGGAGATTGTTTAAACTCTGTTCTGCAGATTATTTACTGGTGTTTGAGCATGTCCAGCCCTTTGCCAGTTGTAAATCATCTGCCTTCTCTTGACCCTCGCAGCACCATAAAGCCACACTTCCTCTGGCAGCGCAGCTAAGTGGGCTGTACTGGAGCCTGCAGAGCAAGTTTGAGCCTTTGCAGATTATCATTTTTTTGTGTGTTTGTATAGTGGGCAGAAGGTGATATTTTAAGTAATTGCACAGAGATTTGGAAGATGAGACGAGCTAAACTGCCTTACAGAGAAAGTGCAGATGTATTCTGTTGTTCTGTGGTAGTAGAAAGCAAGTTTTTTATACCCATATATAACTACAGACATATTCAAAGGTTTCTGCTGTTTTGGGCAGAAATCTGATCTATTTTTAACTTTCTTGAGAAACTAAACATAATTAGTAACATCTTTAATTAGTCTACATTTCTTGATCTTTCTTGCAACATGTCTGACACGGGTTGACTAACATGTATTAGGCTTCATTGCCAGTAAGGCCAGAAGGAGTTGTCTGTGTGGAAGTGGTCATCCAGTTATTCAGCGGTATCTGGGGTGTGTAGCCTCTTATCAGCCAGTGCATATAGTCACAGCATACAGTGTGCGAGGAATGGAGGGAGTAGAAGGAAATGGAATGAGCAATCATTCACCACAACCATCTGACATGACACACAAAGTTGCCTAACACTTATAAGACTCGGATATTGTATATAAATGATGCACGGCTGCACAACACAAGTCAAAGTCTGCTTAAATGTCTTCAGAGTGCACAGTTTTGTTTTCAGGCCAACACAGCACTGAAAAAACACAGTGACAGTTGATGCTTTGGCTTGTGGTGTGTGGTGAATTTCAATCACAAATGTCTGCACACGTGATTATTTAATTGCAGAACCTGAAATCAGTTTACATCACTCACTGATTCAGATCAAAGGTAACAGATGGGTTGTAGTGAGTGTCCTGTTGCTCACGTGTAATTTGCCTGTCACACTTTAATTTTGTTGCTTAAACATATATCACTAGTGGCTCAGGCTTCTTCTTTCAGCATAGCTTTTAAATTTGCAGCTTTGACACTTGGTGAATCATATTCTTTGGCAAAATGTGATAATTTAATTAACTACAACTGAGACTTGCATTTGTTTTTATTTAATGGTAGAGGAAATGGGTGGTTGATAGTTGGTAGTCAACAGTCACTTAATATTCAGCGAAAATGCAGAGTCCTCTCTGAGAAGGACAGAGTAAAACTCCTCTCCTAAAAACTGATCAAATCAAATCTGCATCAGTTTTCAACAGATAAAAAATACAAGTGCTGTTTCAGTGTTTGTAGAGGTTGCACTGGTCTTGCCTGCCCTGAACTACAAGTATGAGCCGCCCCATTAACATTTTACACTCCAGTGTGATTGGATTGTGGATGTGCCAGGCAAATTGCTGCAATGTTACAGACAAACTAAGAGCGTGGGCTCATTTCTGAAGAACTACAATATAAAATATCAAAAAAACCACCAATGAAACTCGTCTTCATCTACACCACCTTGTCCTGCTTGAATGCAAACATGTTGGATAGGACGGCATGTGCTGGAAAAGACTGGAGAGAGTGAGTGACGAAAAAGGTCAAATTAAAAGCCAGCGACCACCCTGATTTGATGGTGATGGAAGGGTGTGTGTGTGTGAGTGTGTGTCCATGATGACGGGGATTCCCAGCACCAGCCACAGAGCCAGATATGGGAGTGTGGGAATGAGACTGAGGGCTGGCAGGCTAACAAGGTCTAACACAGGAGGGGGAGGCCCAAACCAATATAGCACAGAGACTGCTTATTCAACCAGCAGAGAGAGCCAGGAGTGTGTGTGTGTGTGTGCGTGCGTGCGTGCGTGCGTGCGTGCGTGCGTGCGTGCGTGTGTGTACATTTGTGTGTGTGAAACCTTTGGCCACTTATTTTCCCCACTGGTTCAGTTAAACTGCACCCATCCTTGGACCTGCAGTGGTATAACACACAAACACATTATTCTTCCTCCTGTCTTTCTCTCTTTCTCTCCCAGGGATATTTGTGTTTTATTTCTGTGGGGGTATTTGGCGTGGTCTGTGCGTTAATGTGGAGAAGGGAGATTTGGACGAGGCGCCTGGCTCACACTCTGTATAGCTCTGTGTGTGTGTGTCTCTGGTTGTGTGTGTCTGTGTGTGTGTGTCTGTGTGTGTGTGTGTGTGTGTGTGTGTGTGTGTGTGTGTGTGTGTGTGTGAGAGAGAGTTGCTCAGAGATGGGACTGTGCAAACGCAGTGAGGAAACTGCTTCCATTAGCAAACCTAAATACATTTAATATTTCAGTATCAGTTTGCATCATTGTTTTGGAATTATTACTACCTGTAATAAAATTCTGTTCAATCGCTCTTTCAGGACTTCCTGAATCCTGAATTCAAGGTGGAGATAAATTAAGCCAATTTAATTCATTTGCAGCAACTCTGTTTTAGTTTTAAATCGTCAAATCAATGTGTGCAGTTTAAAAGGTTTATTTAAATCAAAAAAGAATAATTGCAAGTTGTACCCATGCATTTAATTTGGTGGTGGTAACAGATCTACTGACGTGCTTTTCAAGGAGAATATTACAGATATACTTTCCTTGTCACCTGCAGAAAAGGTGTAGAAGCTGTAGAGTGCTGAGGTGTTGGGGTCACCTCAGGTGAGTGGGAGTAAATCCCACATGGCTGATTTGTAGGTCTGAGGTGCTGGGAGCTGACCACAGGTCAGCGTTATTCTGTGGCACTGTGGATGTCATAGATAGGAAACAGCAGGTTTGCTTGTCTTTCTCCAGCTGGAGGACAGATCAGGAGGCTGAGGACTGCTTATGTCATCAGTACAGTGTGTCTAAGAGGGAAAGTGTGTGTGTGTCTCAGCAGACATGTTTTACGACATATGGGCAGGCTGGGTGAAGCACGGCAGGTGTAGGGAGAGTATTTTTAGTCCCTGTTGCAGAGGAGAGTTGGCTGATTGGCAGACACATTGTTGTAAAACCCGCTGATCAGAGAGAAAGACAAAAACACAGACAAACAAGGAAAAACCCAAGTAAGGCCTAGTAAGTACAAATAAAGCTGTCTGTTTCTGAGGCTCTGATCAGGCTGCACACAAGATGAGCCAAAATCTTAATCCTACTTCCTCACTTTCCATGACATGACAATGACCAAATGTAGAACAGATTGTGTCTTTGAAGGAAAATGTCAACAGCTGCAGATAGAGTTCAACACAAAACAGAAGATAGAACTGATATAAAGTCCAAATACAGAGAAAAAAGCAAGTAGTGGTATAATAGTGCAGTATTTTACTGACGTGTGCAGGTGAAAATGCCAAAACATTCATCTGATTTGATTTTAGACATAAAAAAACTTAAGAGAGAGAAGAATAAAGAAGCTATGACTGGAAAGGGACCAAACTGCACTCTAAAAAGTATCAATCTTTTTGAATAATTAAACGCCTACTAAGATTCTGTTCAACCAACAAACTACATTGCATTTTCCTCTGCAATCAAAGGTGTTTTAGTTAGGTTTTTTTTTGTTGTTGTTGATTACTCATAACAGTTAAGTTGTTCCAACTAGTATTTCCATGTCATTCAAAAAGATTTTTTAGTGTTATGTACATAGGTGGGCAAATCTAAAAAGTTATGTTGCTCCAGTGTTAAGTGGTGAAGAGAAATGTAGTTATCCAGCCAATTTCGTTGAGTATCCTTGACTTGAATTTCATTTTAAATCAACTAATGCAGAAATATTAGTTGATATTACACACAGTGTTGAGCTATTACAGCACTAAAGTTAAATCTTAATCATCATGTAATGATTTTAATCTTGCAGCCACAGGTAGCTTGAGTTAGGTTTTTGAGTTTGGCTGCAAACTTCATTAAAGCGATGAAAGTCTGTTATTCTTGTGTGCACGTTTCCCTTCACATATGAGCTTTCCACTAAGAGGACACCAGCGGACGAGTGCACCTGATATTAGGGAGATTTATAGTTGTGTGCTGAGTTTGTTACTTGTACCAAATATCTGGCTTTGTTGGCGAGCATCAGACAGCAGCTCCGGATGCTCAGAGCGATGAAAGCAGTGCACACAGAGAGAAAGATGTCAGTGTTTGTGTTTAAGAGGAAGAGGCAGAGAGAGGGAAACGGGATACGGGGATAAACACACAGAGAAACAGAGGGAAAGAGCAGCCTCCCTCCTCGGGGTATCTTGGCTGTTTGTGATGAGGAGCTGAGGAGGTTGCCTGTGTGAGTGTGAATGAGTGTGTGTGTGTGTGTGTGTGTGTGTGTGTGCGCGCTGTGGAGCGCTTGGTGTTGGCATAGAAACTGTCTGCAGGAAGCGGCAGTTCCAGGCGGAGCTCCGCTGGCAGACGCTCTCCTCTCACTTCCGCTGTGCTGCGAGGCGGTCAGGCACGCGCACAAACACACACACACACACACGCACACACACACACACACGCATGCACACACACTCACACAGGGCTGCAGCGGGGCAGGACGCTCGCCTGGAGAGAGGTCCAACCAAATGAGAGAGCGAGCGAGGGAGGGAGGAAGGCAGGGAGGGAGGGAGGGAGGAAGGAGTTCAGCAGAGAGCAGCACTTTCCCACAGTCTGGGGATTTGACACATGGCTCTCACACATTCCTCAGCCCTGCGGCCGACCGAGCACCAGCACTCAGGGAGAGGAGGGAGAGAGAGAGGCAGATGGGGAGAGAGAGAGGAAGGTTCCACCCTCGGTGCCTGCAAACAACCAGAAGTTATGGAAGGCAGAGAGAGTTCTCATGCGTCCTGCGTCTGTGCGTTTGCCTCCTGCATCACTGTTTAACCCTTTAATGCGTCCTTTTTGGCTCATCAGGCAGCCACCAAACGGACGACAGACACCTGTTCTACTGACCTTCACCAGCTGTGCTGCTCTGCCTGCTGCCAGCAAGAGCACAAACACTTTAATGACCTTTTAGACACACTCACATCTTTATGCATCCCAGTCTGTGTTCATGCCGCAGGGACCAGCGTGTTAATGTGTTGCAATTAAGGAGCTTTTGTTTGTGTATTTCCTGAAATTTCTCTGTGCAGGTTCACATCCTGCTGCAGTCACACCTTCACTGTTAAGATGCTGAACATCAGAGTGAAAACATGACGCACAATTGTTTGTCTGTAAAATTCTTTTCATTAGGCTTCATCGACGTTGCCAGGATTGTTTTCTTGTGCACATTTCTGTGACAATTACCTATAAATATACAAAACAGTGTTGGACACACATGTATAAATGATCAGAAATGAAAAACATCAACTTTTCACAATATTCAAATAGCAAAAGGGAGATGTAAACTTTTTACTCACTGATGAAGTAAAGTGAAAGATCTTTTCTGTTGTTGCTTATATGAAACCATGTAAGATGCCAACACTGTACTCGCTACGAAGCTCATTTAGAATCCAAAATGTCCACTCCATGTGAAGGTTTCACTTTTATTCAGCTTTGTTTGGCTGAATGCATTTAGTTGAACTCGGATGCAGTATATTTATTATTCTGACTAGCTTTTTCTCAGGATAATCAGATTAATGGAGATGTAACATTCAAACTGTCTTGATTTAAAAGAGAGTCGACAACATCTCTATGTTTAATTCCTCTTATCTATATTATGAACAAGAAAGAATGTAATATTAGTATTGGAAAAGTAATAACAGGATGTGCTGATCGCTGCGAAATATATGATAACAAGCCAGAACGAAAAAAAAATTAGGATTGTGGTCTTGTGGTTCTGTCTGTCATGTCTTCTGTCACTTTCTCGCCTGGCTTGTGCAGTTCAGTTTTTGATGCTGAGACCCTGGGTCTGTCCTGTCATTCTACCCTCTCATTTACCCCCCATCAGCCTCCAGTGCTTCCTTAAATAAATGTTCTGCTCAGTGAGATTTTAAAAGGAAGCCGAGGTCGCCCTCCTTGACAATTACAGCGCAGCAGCCTGGGAAGAGGTGCTCCGACCAGCCCCCTCCAGCAGACGCACAGACCACCCGCACATGCTCACGACTGAGTGTGTGTTAATGTGTGCGACTGTGTGCAAGCGCCAGAGTTAAACACCCGACAAGCAGGAGGGGAAATGGTTGCAAGAGAAACCTGGGGTGGAGGGAGGTGGCATGAGGAGAAGATGGGAAGATGAAAGTAGGCAGGCCAAATCTTTTCTTACTCGAGTGCTCATCCGCTATGGAGGATCCCAAATTGCCAATTAGGATGTCCCCCCTCACTTTTTTCTTGTCCTTCCCTTTTTTCTTCCTGCTTTCATGCTTGGGGTCAAAATTAGAACATGCGAGTCTCTCAATGACTGTGTTTCTCATTTACCAGAGAATCAGCGCGGCGGGGAAGAAAACGGTTGCGGTCTGGGCGACGACTTGCTCGCCGGTGTTTGATGTGAGGAAAGTGACAACAAAGCAGCTCCGCGGGGAATCAATAGTGGGACGGAGCAGCGTTGCTTTTCCGCACTACGCGCCTGTGACACCTTGACACTGCAACTTCCTGCTAATTAAGAGCTGGCGTTGTCTTGCCTGTCAGCACATCCTCGGCATGTGTGTGTTTATGCGAGCGTGTGTGTCCGACGCTGCAGAGGTCAGCTGGACTGATGAGCCGGGGCAGCTGAGATAGGAAGGGATGGGTGGGAATGGACTTTTTAGCGTAAGTGTGTGTGTGTGTGTGTGTGTGTGAAGACGTTTGTCCGTGACGCTGAGTTGCAAGCTGGTCTAGGTGTGCTTTGAGAGTTGAGGGCCTCTCATCCTTTGCCAGTTTTGTGTGTTTTTTTTCTCTCTTTCTTTTGTCAACAGACGCATCAGGAAACCAGCTGCAGAACAGCTTAACGTGCTAATAAAAGAGGAAGAATGATATGATAGAGACAGGCTTTATTCCGTCATTATTCAGAGGAGCTGGAGGCTGCTTTCAGGAATCACCTGCATGCTGGCATGTTTGGGATCAAGCAGAGGATGCGTTTTTAATGAGGGATTTTAGTTACAGTGACACACGTTGCCTCTGTATATAAACCTCTGCACTGTAAAGGTTAAGGTGTATTTTTGTAGATTAATCCAATTTAACAGTCAAACATCTGTTATGTCGTGCTGCCTTACCTTCTTTGATTCATGTTTTGTGTGTTTTTAACTTAATTTGACTGTAATTAATGTTCTGAGCTATGGGGCAATTTCCGTGGCAGACATTAAAGATAAAAACGGTTAACCTCAACAAAAATGTTGACCTCATCGTTTGTGTGCCGCTTAAATTGCTGTGGTGTGTGTAAGTTGTTGTGTGTGCTGCTAAGCATGTCATGTTTGTGCGATGGTCCCAAAGAGTGAGTCGGGACATCACCATGGCCTCATTGTAGCCAAGTGGCAACTGTTTCCCAGCAATGTCTGAGGTTTTTAGGGGCAGCCAAAGTGCTCTTTTGTTTCCAGATGACTTGCCAGCAAAGACAACGTCGGTCTTGCTCAGCCGTCACCATGAGCAGACAGCAATGGCACAATAACACACACACACGCACACACACACACACACACACGTATGAGTCCTTAGTTTGAGGGATGCGGATGAGGAGGGCTTTGATGTTTCCTCAAGATGTTTTGTTCAGCGTGGCAGACGCCATGCACCACAAAAACCGTTCTCCCCCTGTGTGTGAAGGCGAGGGATTAGCAGTTTTCTAGAGTCTTTCTAATGAAGCCTGTTTGATGTGAGGGCCCAATTACCCTACGGGAGCTTAGAGGAAGGGCGGGGTATGTGTTCATGTTGGAGGGGGTCCATCCTGTGCGACAGCTGAGATGACCTCGCTGTCCACCCCTCGACTCTCCTTTGCATCGTTCCCGAAGCAGCGTGCCTGTGCCACCATGCTGGTTGGTGTTTATCGTCAGATTTCAGAGGTTAATGCTTTGGTAACGTGTAGCTTCTTGTTTCACAGTTGTAAAGTCTCGCTTTTGTATTTTAAGAGGACCTATGTGTAAAGTCTTTTCTATAATATGTCAGATGTGGAATACGTAACATTGCTGGTATCAATGATGCATTCTGTCATTCAGGTTATTTTTCAGTTAACGGTCCTCACAGCTTCATGTAGTCATAATTCATGCAAGAATAAAGAATACATTAAGTGATGCATATTGCTTAATAATGAACAAAAGACTTCTAACTTAATAGCAGCTTTTTAACAGCAAGAGAACAGTTCTGTTAGATTCTGATCAGTCCTATCTCCATGTCAGGGATAATTTAGAAATATAACTAATCAATGAAGATACTGCTGTTGCTTCGTGAATAAACACATGCAACTCTCTCATACAGATCCTGCTGCTGTCTGATGCTTCAGCTATTTAATAAACTCAGAGTAAAGGCTCCTGCAAACAACTGGAAGCAACAAACTGAACTGTGGTTTCGTGTGAGAAAGCTCACCTATTTGATGTGAGGAAAAGTACACAGTGTGACTTGCCATTGGATTCTGGCCCAGACTGATCCTGTCTCCATGTCAGTGATAATTTATAATTACAAATGTTGTTGCACGTGTGCAAATGCATGCAGCTCTCTTGCTTTGGATTCTACTTATGTGGATTCTGCTGTTTCCTGATGCTGCGTGTATTTGATAAAACTCGGAGGAAAGACTCTCTGTGGTGTTTTGAATGAATATTGGTGCTGAAATGTGGGAAAAGCCTTCCCTTAATTACTTGACACAACTCAAAATATCGTTGCTTTTGCGTGTCTGTTAGTTAATGCGATTTGTGCCATGTTCAAAGTGATACGTGTTTCTTAGTCTGACCTAGTGAGAATGTCGTCACTTTATGGAAGGTGACCAGGGTGCGCATTCACACGTGAAACCAACAGGTTCGGTTGCCATCAGATTAATTCAGTTATATTTATATGGCACCATTTTATGTTGATAGCGCAGCTTAAGGCGCTTCACATAGTTTGCTCTGATCCACTCACAAATAAGACATAATGAAATGCACAACTTAGACCTTTGGCAGTAAGACAAAACCTGACCCGAAAAGACTGAGTACATTTTCTACTGTAGCTAGTCCTTTGTGAGTGCTTGCTTACATTTGATTTGGTGTGGCGTTCCCACTGAAATACATGAGCAGGATGTTTTTTGACGGAGTGGTAATGTCTGTATAAACAAAGCCTTAGTAAGGCGCAGTTCACTGCAGACTAGAATAGGATATGAGAATGAAAGAGGCCGAGGGCTAAAAGAAACTGCTGAAATGCTCTCCCATCATTCAGGCCCATATCTGAACAAGAGTAAATATTTGGCTTGTGGGTAGGGAAGAAGTTGAATTTGTTAGTGAACATACAGAGCGATGTGTGGACGTCTGGCTGTGTGTGTTGAGCCAATTGTGAAGCTCGTACTGGAGGAGTGTGTGGCAATATAAGAGTGTAACCAAATCATGCACATGCTTATGAAAGGTTGTGTGTTTGAGGATGTACAGTTTTCTATAAAGAATAATCCTCACACATGACATTACCAATTGGCAGTTGCTTAAGAACAGTCTCACACCTCTGTGTTCGGTCTTCAACAGCTGTGGTTAACCCAGACAGCACAACAAAAACCACCTCATTAGAATTTCACCGCAAAACAACAACTTCTGTCTGAGCATATACTTTAATACAGAACATATTTAGACGAAAAGATGATTAAGCTGCAACAAACTATTGATTCTTTGCTTCTTAACACAAACATTTAATGCTCTATGCAGGAGCTGTTAGTTTTTTGTTTGACAAATGAAATTTAACTGTCAATACACCAAGTAATGTATAATACATAGTAATGCACTAATAGACAAGCTGTTAGTTTAATAGACAAATTATTAAAACTAACAGCTGCTAATCAAACTGTTAAAATAACTAATATTCTGTTATTTGATTTCCTAAACATTGACGATAATTTAACTACTACTTTACTTTCTAATATTAAACAGCTGTGATGCAGCTCAGAGCTCAATCTGATGATGGCTGCTGTGTAAAACATGGGACAAATATGACTTCCTTTTACAGTCTGATCAATCCTGTCTCCATGTTGGGGCTCATTTATTATTATGAGTATTTATCCTTATGGATCCTGCTGCTGTTTGATGCTGTAGATATTTATCAAACTTGGAGGAAAGACTCCTACAAACAGCTGGAAACAACAAACTAAACTGAATTCCCTGTTAATGAAAGCCTCAGATTGTATTCATTTTTTGTCTTATTAATCTAAGCTGTTTGTCTTGTAAAGTTGTATTGAGATGGACAGTTGGGTGGTAATATATGTCAAATTATAGTGCAAAGTGAACAAAAAAATGTTTTGTGATTTTGGCATGTAGATTGTGTCTTTTAGTCTCTGTGTTGTTTTTGAGCCAGTATTGGTACCAACATGTCGAAAAAGTCTTCCCCAACCCAGACAACTCAAAAAATGTTGTTTGCGCATCTCTAAAAAATTCATTATGGCTTCTTAAAAGTCGGCCGATGACCATCAATGTGTTCAAAACAATGAGCAAACCCTGTGTTGATTTACCTAATCAGTCTCAAATACACTAAAGTCTGCATCTGCTTTATCATTTTATAACTCTTCTTTTATTTAAGAGGGACAGATCATGACAGAAGACTTGGTAAACAGGGGACTATCCCTCCAGTCAGAGATTACTCATCGTCTGACCGGATGAAGTCTGGGAACCAGGTTCACTCAGTCACCGGCAGTCTGTCCTCTCTTCACCACTATGATCATGACAGTGATGTCTGACCTCATTGTCTCCCTTTGAATGTTGGATGAGCTGACGTCATGACAGCAAGTCACATTTTACCCTCCAGTTGTTATGTATGCAGATCCAGTGTAACCACTGCTACAGCTCAGCAACTCATATCGAAAGCAGCTGAGAACCTTTTGTCAAGTTGTTGAGCTTGATTTTCTGCTGCTTTATGCTTCTGCTCTGCTATAATGGAGTGACAAATATCTGACATTTCAGATGTCTATGAGTTGTTCCATCAGGATTTACCCTGTAAACTGCTCAGATGGATTCATTTAAATGTGGAAAATCGCCACAACGTTTTACAAGAAAAACAAAGATTAGAAAAGAAAATGTTTGTTAATTACATATCTTATATATCTCTGAACCCTTGGGGAGGCTCTGATCCTGAACATCACTAGAATGAACTTCAACCAGGATTTGTGTATCTTTATTAACAATCCAAGTGGTATATTAGTCATTTTGGAGTGGGAGCTGTATACTGTGTCCTGAAAAGCAGCAAAAATATTGAACACAGTGAACCACGTACTGTTATTTTTGGAGTGGGTGGTCCCTGAGAAGGCAAAGATGGCTGAAAGGAGCAGTCTTGTAGGGAGAGTGGTTTCATAAACAAGGACAAGAGAGGAAGTGGATGACACGCACTTGGTGGCATGGCTGTACTGGGTCAGTGGGGGTTAGGGTGGTCAAAGAGGATGTGTGTGTGTGAGTGTGTATGGAGGGGGGTTGCTGCTGCGTGCCAACAGGGTCCTGTTTGCATCTCCAGAGAGGCCCAGAGAGGCAAGATCTTATCTGGCGCGTGCCTCGGCCGCTGTTTCCCACACTCTGCATGCTCCATTGCTAGGAGGGGGGTGAGAGGGGAGACTTATGATTATGTGTGTGTGCATGTGAGTGTCAGCAGGGGTCCCGTCCTGTCAACTTTACGCTGTTTTGACTGCCATGACATAATGTGCCTCAGTACAGTGACCCCCCCCCCCCCCCAGACACACACATGGACACAGCCTCTTTAGGGTTTTTCTTTCTTCATCAAAGGTTCCGCACATCAACAAGGGCCTCCTTTTCTCTGAACGTTGCATATTTGGCTTTTCATCAGTGCCCCCATTCCTCCCTCTTTTTTTCTAAAGACCCCCATCCCTCCCTGTGTTTCCCTCGCCTATGTTTTTCACTTTGATTGGGGCTTTGCTAAGGATTAAGACCCCCTCCGTCCCCCGCCATTACCGCCCTGGCCTGCTTTTCTTATGCTGTTTGCTGTGAAAGAGAAGTGGTGAACCATTACAGGACATATTGCGGAGATTAAACGGTAACCTTGGCGGCCTTGTTGAATGAAACGTCTCTAATGACAAGAAGTTTGGCAGAGCACAAAAACACAAGTGTGCACACTCACCTGCCACTGTTTTATACAGGTTAGTTTTACAGTATGTAATGAAGAATCTTTGCACACATTATTTATCCTGCTGCTTGTATATTACTCAAAATTCTTTATTTATTTTGATGTGTCCTGTTTATTAAAAGAAATTACTTTCAAGCCCTGCTCACATACCAAATGCAAATAGTGCCATCATCGCAATTCACACGATTGTCAGCTGCATACTAATCTGACTCACCACATGTAGATTGTGGGTATAAGCTTCCTGTTCGCTGCACATTTCACGCGGCTTTCTCTTCCCCTTTTACACGTTATCATTTTCAAAAAACCCTTCACTGTGGGAAGCAACAAGCAGCAACCTACCACGCTGAAAACTTTTGCTGAGGTTTTGGATTGTGCAGCAAGGCAGTTTTTCCTGTGAATTTGTCATTTTAATGGCGTTGCTCACCTCCCTGCATGCAAATGTTCCACCAAAACAATTCCCTTATCTCTATTTTTAAGGGACACGGTTGCATCCTGGGCTTAGCTGCACCCAATGTTTTTATGATTACTCTAAAGAAATAAAAACCAGTGAGAGTATTTTTTTTACCCCATGACAAACTGATATTGAGTTGCAGGCTGGCTATGTGAGACGACCCGTGCACTGCTCATAGACTTGGGAGTTACAGTAGAGAGAGCTCTAACATGCTCATGCATTAGTTGCAAGTATCCATTTTGTGCTGATTAGTCAAACATGCTCGAAGGAATTTTTGTCATGCAGTGCATGTTGAAAATCTGTTAACTACAAATGGCAACAAGTAAAGTTTGAAATACAAAGACTTTAAAATCAGGAATTCGTGTAATATAGTGTATTTAAAATTCTATGTTTAATCCTCCTGTCCATGTTAAAGCATAGAAGCTTATCAACTACATATTTCCATGAGCTGGGGATGCATATTTTTTAGACAAGTTTGTTTTATTAATTTTGCCTAATTTGGCATTACATCTTGTCTGTTGCATATTTTAGTTGTATATATTACCATTCACCATGTTAACAGTTCGCTCGGGGGCAGCCTGTAAAATCTTTCCATTCAAGTCGACAGCCAACATGTCTACGTCTGTCCGTGTATTTCGGGCCGTTTTCATGTGTGCGATTAAGTGTTTAGGACAAGCTTCCAGGGGTTAGCTGAAGAAAGCTTGGCAGATTTCAGTGAGTCACACCAGGTGGAACCCTGAGCCTCCTTACATCCACTGCCACCACTTCAAGGTTCGCAAGCCTGTGTGTGCATGTGTGTGCATGTGTGTGTGTGTGTGTGTGTGTGTGTGTGTGTGTGTGTGTGTTTGCAGCCACCCCCACAGCTGGGAAAAGATCGATGCAGCCTCCACCAGCAGGCTCCTGGCCCCCGGCTGCTACTGTCTGAGAATGAGAGGCAGCAGGATGTGTGTGCGTTTGGGAGGGAGGGTGCATAGAAGGATGGAAGGAATGAGTGAGTAGCAGAGGGAGGGATGAGGAAACGAAATGAGAGGGGAGGAGGAAGGGAGGGTGGGGGGGAGAGAGAGACGGAATATGCCCAGGCTGGCTGACTCACTCCCTCCCTCACTCACAAACACAGATATGCTCTTTCCCCTGAGTACACACCAGCATGCACAGACACACACACACTCGTGAACACACTGGCTTCTCTGCCAAGCGCTGCTGTGCCCCTGCTCATCTGCGTGGGGGGCCCTGCAGGCAGTCTGGGCCCTTACGTGCCCTCTCTTTACACACACACAGATGTACGCACGCACACTCGCAGGCACACGGAGGAGTTGATGTGTAAGACACGCTCTGATCCTGCATCCTGATGATGAAAGACAGGCAGCCAGGCTCCTGTCTTAGTGCCAGAGGGCAAGACCTGATAGGAACTCGCTGATTCTTGATCCTCCTCCTCCTCCTCCTCCTCCTCCTCCTCCATCCTCATCACTATCGGAATAATTTGAATTTCACCACAGTTTTTATTATGCTTGCTGTTTTCCTCTCTCATCTTAAATGGCATCTAGTCCGCTTCGTCTATTTTCCATCTGACAGGATTTTGATAGACACCGGCGATTTGCAGGTTTAAAGCTGTTTTTTGAAGTTGATGATGTGAGCAGTTTTCATGGAAATAAGCCGCAAAAGCAGTGGTTTTAATCTGTGGAAATTGAGCAGCAGACAAAGGAGCATTCTACCGTATATATGTATATGGTTCAGTATAATGCCTCGCCCAGTGCAATACTTCATGTTTTTACGTGCATAGCCCCCAGCCTCACACCTGGCCTGGCAGGAGTTTTAGTTCCACCCCTCCTCCTCTGGTTCCTGCATGAAATCCCCCTCCTCCAGCACCACCACCACAGGATGGAGAGACAGCACAAGACCTCTTTTAGGTCCTTTAGTCACATAAAGTGCTCTCTCAGGTCTAAATGGAACCTGTTGCCCACATTCCAGTGCAGTTTAGAAGGAGGATGTACCATACGTATGGTGCAGATGGCCTGGGCAATGAAGGCATAAATTAGCCTGTGCAGGGACGGGAGATCCCCCATTGTTCCGATGGATTTCACACACACACGCACACACACGCACACACACACACTCACATAAACGTGCACACCAGCCCTCCGAGTCTGACTCAAGCAGGAAGATCACACACTCTCTGTCACAGCCTCTCAGATCAAGCTGCCCAGAGCTTCCTGTAATCCCTCCTCTGTAACATTAATTATAAACTGGCGCTTTGTGCCCTGCGGACCAACCGTGACTTTCTCAGGACAATTAAAGTTACTCAGTAGGAGAAGGGGGATTGGGAAGAAAAAGGAGGGAAAGGGGATCAAGCAGTGAGTCGGAGGATTTGACCGGAGCTGCGTCTGAGGGTGCTGAAATAAGGCAATGGGTGAGATGAGAGTGGGAGTTTGGGGCTGAGCGTACAGAATGTCTAAGTTCAGGCGGAGCAGGGATAAGTCATAGGCAGTGGAGCCTTTTATATTGTTCTGTAAGTGAGGCTTTTAGCATAAGCTTTGGCCCTAGAGTCTAGGGTTGAACAGGGTAGGGTCTGGGTGGGCAAATGCCTGGTGGGGGCGGGTGAGGATTAGCTGCCATCTCAGGGGAGTAATTGGCCCATGTGTGGGAAACATGACCCTGTTCTCCACTCCAGTAATGCCTGGAGGTAATAAAAATGTATATCTTTTCTTGTTGAGCACACCTAATCAAACTATCTTTTTTTGGTTTTTGGCTCACTAGCAGCTACATCTTCATGGCAAAATTGCTGCAGAGAACAGCATTCTTCCTCGGGGCTTGCAATTATTGCATGAATATCTTTCCCACTGGTTCCTGACCTTTAACAGGCCACCGAATCGCTAAATCCTATTTGACTGGCTTTTGATTTCCTACCAAGCATGACTCGTTCTGCTGAGGGCACCTGTGATGCTCTGTGCTCGACTACAACAGGTGGAAAAGAGAGCAGAAAACATGCTGCTGTGACGTGGCTGAACAGTCCGTGTCCCTGCCCTGCCCTGCCCTTTTCCTCCTGCCTCGAGATGAACTCTGCTTCAGTGGTGCACTGTGCCAAAGGCAAACCCTTTCAAGTGGCTCCTGATCTGTTTGCAACAAGAGGGCTGATTTCTAGATAAGTGGAGGCAGAACAGTTATCAGTCCAGTCAGTGAAGTGGTTCATTTGACAGATGTTGTTATCCCAAATGGATCTGATAGGCTGCTGTTTAATCCTGTTAAGGCACCTTGCTCCAGGACATGAGTCCAGCTTCCTCAGTGACGCCCTTTCTCTGAACCCTTGACCTCTTGCTGTGGCTCGCAAGCTGAACTATTCTGAGCCATGATGATGTGTGCATGTGTGATCGACTTGCAAGACTTGTCTTCCTCATATTTCATTCATATATGTAATTATTCTGCATTAGTGATTCATTCTTAATGGCAGTATCCTCGGCTGACTGACTAGAAGAATGTTATTTATTTCACCAACAGGTTTTGGTGTGTAGAGCATTGAACAAGGAATTTCAGTTGGGCCAGTTGCCAAGCAATTTTTTAAGTATTAAAAGACTATATTTGCCTTGTGTCTCATATTTGCATCTATGTTTGACATTTTGGTCATTTAACTCTAATCACAATCCTATTCTAACCTCTATCTAACCTTATTTTAAGTATTTTTACTTCCATACCTCAACCAAACACTGAGCTTAAAGACAGAATTAAAAGGTTACAGGTCAGGCTGAATAACTGAGGTTAGGTTTTCTTTTCTTTAAAAATCTTGGCAAGCAGGACAATGAACTGACCCTAATCACTTGTGATGGCTCGGTGTGGATGAGCGAAATCATAAAATTGAAAGAAAAAAGCGTGGACGACCACACAGTGAAGTCAGAGGACAATGCAGTAGGTTGAAGAGAGACCAGGAGTACATGCACCTCCTGCAATCCACGCCAAGTGTGCCACGGGCAGAATAGCTGCATAACAACAAATGAGAATATCTTCTTACTTGGCTGAAGAGAGCAAGGACAGGTACTGCCTCTGTCCACGGAAATATTTTAGAATTGTAAACAAGGCCTTGGCATAATATTACCGCTTTCTTGGTTGCTTTTGTTTACATACCCTAGATACTCTGCGAGAGGGAGGGTACAGTGTTTTTGTGTTTTTTCTTTATATCCAGAGAAAAGGCTTGTGGTCATTGTTGTTCTTGAATAGTTATTTTTTCATTATCTTTAGAGCCTTCGGGAGTAAAGCGGTGCATCTTGTTAGTGTTTCTTCTTGCATTCAAGCATTACGCTATGTTGGGTAACAGCTAAAAGAACAGTCAAAATGAAAATACAGTAATCCTCTCACCTTTGTTTCACCTGAAACCTACAGAAAGTGAACCCAGGTCACGGCTTTAGGCCAGATCTCTGTGTACTGCTATATGTGATTGTGCTGAGAAGTTTAATAGTGTTTCAGTGTCGTTTCAGTATAACAGATAATGACTGAATTTGATTCCAGGGTAAACTTTTCCTTTAAGAGGGTCTCCTACATAATGCTATCAGCAGTCAGTTTACTTAAGCCCTGTGGGAGGTGCATTTCAATGGCTTTTAAAGAATTTGTTATCCGATATGGATTAAGTTGAGTGGAAAAGTGGATGCTGTGAATAGAAGCAGGCAACACAGTGCAGCTCTGTGTTGTATGAATAAAGATTATGTACACAAGATATCATTCTCGTCATTGTTAGGCAACACTGTAGAGAGTAGCACCTCTAATGGCCCTTGAGGAGCTGCGTTGAGCAAACCGCCTCATTTTAAACCACTGAAAATTAACACTGCAGCAGCCAACACTTGACTCCAGCCCCACCACTTACATGTCAATGGCCTTTCCCATAATCCTTTGCCTGGCGGTGACTGCGTGCAGGCTGAAGTGGGTGGAGGAGAGAAACTGATTTGCTGAAACTAGTGTGAGGCCCAGAGTTGGAGCCAAAGAGCTGTGCGATGTTACAGCGGGGGCACTTGGCTCATCTCCTTGTTGAAAGCTGAAGCTCTCTGATGGGAGACAATGGAGCTTGAGTTGGGTGTGGCAGCAAGGGGGAGGCGAGGGGGCAGATAGGGTGTTAACCTGACTGAAAGCGAGACTTCGGTGGGGATGGGGGGCAGCAAGGTGAAACCTGGAATGTGGTGGCGATGAGGTCATACCTGGGAGTGTGAGACAGAGCGAAGCCTCGGAGAGGATTCTGCTCACAGCCCCTCGAGGCCCCATCAGTAATGATGTCATGGGAAACTATTACAAAGCCCATCTTGGCTGTTTGTAAACTTTCTCCGTTTCCTTGCTGAAATCTGAGGGCCACATGAAAGCCTCAGTTTTGAACTCCTGAATAAAAACACAGCTCGTCTATGGGGAATCTACTGTAACATTAGCACACTGGAGGAGAACGCACCGAGTGAAAATGTACTCCAACTTGGACAAGATGTAAATCATTACTTTTCCTTTGATGTTCTTCCCGTCTCTTCCTCTCAGTCTCCGTCTCCCTCTTGTCTTCATTACTTATCATTTCTCTTGACCGTAAACACTGTGAACTGATCCCTGCTGCTATGCTGCGAGAGCACGGGGCCCCTTTCTGTGAGCTGTGGTGAAAACAGATCAACTTGGAGGAGCTGGGGACATGAAAGGAGGGAGCTAACTACAGGGGGATAAACACATTCCTCTGCAACCCGGCCTGCTACCGCTGCTGCCGCTGCCGCTGCCGGCCGGCGGCAGTGCAGGGGAGCTCGCAGCGAGAAGCATTGTTGCCACAAAGCAAGGTGGAGGGGAGCAGCTGAAAATCCCTGAGCTCCCTCAGATCTCACATGCAGCAAGCAGCACTTGACCTTTCCAGCACTAAAGGAATATGACAGCCGTGAAGCCGACGGAGAGAATGGGGAGAGAGGCAAAGGAGGGGAGGGGGGGGGGAAGTGAGCAAGAGACAAAAGCCACACAAAGTGCAGGCTGCCACCAAAACAGTTAGTTTGCAATCAACGTCAGTCATCCCTCCTGTCGGGACAGTTTGATTTTCACTTTTCAAATGAGGCGTTTATTTTTGGCCTGATAACAGGGCTGGCTAAATTGAAATTGGCAGCTCGACAATCTACAGATAATAGTCAACTACGCAGGAGATCATGTGAACAGCCCTTTCTTTCACTTTCATCGAGCCCCCCACCCTCTCTCTCCTGTCGAAGACGAGAAAGGAGGAAATGAGGGAGGGAGAAAGAGAGAAAAAGGGGGCTAATCTTAGTCACAATCAGAGGAGGCTGAGAAGGCAAAAAAGGAGTCTAAAAATGAAGGGAGGGAGAGAGAAAAGGGGGTGCGGGAGGAGAAAAAAAATAGAGTAATGTCCTGGTGATCAGGAGGAGGGCTGGAGGGGCGGTGGGGTGAGGGTGTACAGGAGAGGTGAGGATAGAAAGAGAAAAGGAGGGAATTTCTTTAATGTTTCTGGCAGCAGACCAGCTGAGGTCTCAAGGTTATCCTGGCTTTGCAAACTCCCACGGGAAAGGTGGAGTGCTGAGGGCCGAAGGAGGGGGTGAGGGCTTGAGGTGGAAGAGAGGAGGGAGAGATGGCTGCCCTTTTTCTCCAGGAGGGAGGCTAATGCTCTGGGGGAGAGTAATCCTCAGGCCCTCTTGTCTGATAAGGTTGGCCTTGGCCCAGGTAGGAGGAGAAAAATGGCTCTGGGGCCTCCCAGGGCATCCTCACAGATAGCTGTGCCCTCTGCCAGGTTAGCACAGGAGCAAAACTGAGAGATTTGGTAAATTCTAACTCAAGCCATTAGTTGTGATTACACTGGGATGATAACAACGCAAGACCCAATAGATTCCCACAGTATAACCCTTTCTTAGCAATCGCAGAACAGCTGCCCTGGTTGTGACAAGAGTTCACTGCCTTGCTCAAGGACACTTTAGTTGAGCAGAGCTATGCTAACACCTCATGACTGCCTCTCCAAACAAAAACTACATGCTTATGTTTTTAGTATGTATTTGTTGTTGCGTCAGGCTTCCCTTCTTCTTCCATTTTCCATTTCAAAATGTTCATTAGAACCCAGTCAGCTAATATTGGCCTGTCACATAAGTATTAGTTCTATGTTGTGAGGTGAAAATTTTTTTAATGCAGAAAAAAATGCTTGGTTTAATTTAGAAATGGTGTTATCACAAAGTTTGTCAGGCGGAGCACACTGTAGTAAACACTCCAACTCTTTTGTTTACAATACTGTGTCTGCAGCACATGTAGCAGAGTATGTATCACAGCTAAGCAGATGATGGTGCGGAGTCAAGCAGTGTCTTCACAGTAAGCTGCCAGCTAGATTGTAAAATGCATTACTTTTTAGTGTATATACAGTCATGGGCGAAAGTATTGGCACCCCTGAAATTTTTCCAGAAAATACACCATTTCTCACAGAAACTGTTGCAATTTCAAATGTTTTTGGTATAAATTTAATTTCTTGATGTGCATTGGAAAAACACAAAAAAGCAGAAGAAAAAAGCCAAAATTGACATAATTTTACACAAAACTCAAAAAATGGGCCGGACAAAATTGTTATATATATATGGACTACCAGTGAAAAGTTTGGACAACCCTGCTCATTTAATAATTTTTCTTTATTTTCATGACTATTTATCTGAAGACATCAAAACCATGACTGAACACATATGGAACTGTGTAGTCAAAGCATGTTTTAAATTTTAGATTTTTCAAAGTAGCCACTCTTTGCTTTGATTACTGCTGTACACACTCTTGACATGAAACTCCATGAACTTCATGAGGTAGTCACCGGAAATGGTTTTCACTTGACAGGTGTGCCTTGTCAAGCTTAATTTGTGGAATTTCTTGCCCTCTTAATGGGGTTGGGACCATCAGTTGTGTTGTGCAGAAATCAGGTTGGACACCCTTATCTGACAGCTAAGTAAAGAGAAACGACAGTCCATCATTACTTTAAGAACTGAAGGTCAGTCAGTCTGGAAAATTGCAAAAACTTTGAATGTATCCACAAGTGCAGTCGCAAAAACCATCAAGCACTACGATGAAACTCGTTCACATGAGGACCGCCCCAGGAAAGGAAGATCAAGACTCACCTCTGTTGCTGAGGAGAAGTTCATCCGAGTCACCAGACTCAGAAATCGCAAGTTGCCACAAGATGCCACACAGAGTTCTAGTAGCAGACACATCTCTACATCAACTGTTCAGAGGAGACTGCACCAATCAGTCCCTTATGATCAAACAGCTGCTAAGAAACCACTACTAAGGAAAAGCAACAAGCAGAAGAGATTGGTTTGGGCCAAGAAGCACAAAGAATGGACACTAGAACAGTGGAAATCTGTGCTCTGGTCTGATGAGTCCAAATTTGAGATCTTTGGTTCCACTTGCTGTGTCTTTGTGTGACGCAGAAAAGGTGAATGGATGGTCTCTACATGCATGGTTCCCACGGTGAAGCATGGAGGAGGAGGTGTGATGGTGTGGAGATCCTTTTCTGGTGACACTGTTGGCAATTTATTTAAAATTGAAGGCACAATAAACCAGCACGGCTACCACAGCATCCTGCAGCGACATGCCATCCCAGTTTGCATTTAATTGGACCATCATTTATTTTTCAAAAGGACAATGACCCCAAACACACCTCCAGGCTGTGTAAGGGCTATTTGAGTGCTACGTCAGATGACCTGGCCTCCACAATCACCTGACGTAAACCCAATCCAGATGGTTTGAGATGAGCTGGACCACAGAGTGAAGGCAAAAGGGCCAACAAGTGATAAGCATCTCTGGGAACTCCTTCAAGACTGTTGGAAAACCATTTCAGGTGACTACCTCATGAAGCTCATGGAGAGAATGCCAAGAGTGTGCAAAGCAGTAATCAAAGCAAAGAGTGGCTATTTTTAAGAATCTAAAATATAAAACAGGTTCTGACTTATTTCACACTTTTTTGTTTACTACATAATTCCATGTGTGTTCATGCATAGTTTTGATGCCTTCAGTGAAAATCTACAATGTAAATAGTCATGACAATAAAGGAAACACATTAAATGAGAAGGTGTGTCCAAACGTTTGACTGGTAGTGTATATATATATATGCCACCTTTAGTGAGATCACTGTTCAGGATTAAAAGTGATGGAATCTGGGTGCCTGTATAGCTCGACTGGTTGAGCAAACCACCCATGAACAGGGGCTATATTTCCTGACGCAGTGACCAGGGTTCGATTCCTGCTCATGGCCCTTTACTGCATGTCTTCCCCCATTCTTCTCCCCACTTTCCTGTCTGTCGTCATTGACCTATCAAATAAAGTCACAAAAATAACTTAAAAAAAAAAAAAGAAAAGTGGAATCTGATGGAGCAGCTCAGTAACAAGCCCTCCAATCTAACTTCCTCAAACACTGCTGCTGGAATTTCAAACAACTGGTAGGGAAGACAGGACTGTTTCATCATTCCTACTATAACCCTTCACCACCGCCAGAGTATTTAGACTTCTCACCTTTATGCAAATATGAGTAACCCCTGAATTTGGCATGTTTTATCTGTGTATGATGATAGGGTGGGGTGAATCACTGAGTGCATGAGAAAGATCTGCATCGATACTCTGTTTGTTTACACTAAACTAGACCTATTAGAGATAATGATTCTCAGCATCGAGCTGTCAGTTTCAGGAACCGTGTGTTTGTCTGTGTGTGTGCACATGCATGCCTGCCTCTTCAAAGGCTGGCCTTCTTATCATCAGTCAACAAACAGCCTCCTCAGGAGGAAATGGGGAGGCTTGATGCACCTGTAATTCAAATGTCCTTGTGTTTACTGAGACTAGAATGGAGACACACTGAGATTCTGTCCCACTCTGATTCATGTGGACCCGTTGATTAATAAATAGAAAAAGACAGGAGAAGATCTGTTCAGTGGTTCAAAAAATAAATCAAATTTTGAGCTGCATTTGTTTATGTAAAATTCCATTTTGGCTTTCAGAAAAATCAAAAATATCTCGCACAAAGACTGACCACTGTCCCAAGATCAGTTCTGTTTCACCAGTGATTCTGCTCTGAGCAACTAAACACATAGTAACCCATATGTATTTCACTATAGGACTAAAATCAGTTGGTACTTTATCAAAATGAGGCACAAAATGTAAATGTACGGCAGTGAAAATCATGAATGTCTGACCTAGATCTGCCACTTTGTTTCATCTTTCCGGTGGTTTGACAGTTTGAGCTCTGTACACAAATATGTCCACAGTCAGAGCATCCAGTAAATGGTGGTTACAAGGCATTTGCATGAGTGGCCCTCACCCCCACCCGCATCACTAAAAAGCAGCAGAAGCAGCTATATTCCCAGTTTGCTGCAGCCTCAGGCATGCTAACCAGAGACCCAGGCCAACTCGCCGGTCGTCTCCCTAACCACTTCCTCTCCACTGCTGCTGGGTTTGACTCACCGTGACCCCTGACCCTCGACGCTACACCGCCTCCCCCACACATGCAAATGTGGCTGGTCTGTTCCAGGAGGCATCAGAAAAAAAAAGAAAACAAAAAAAAAAAGGAGAGGGTCGGACGGAGGGAAAGAAGAGAGAGAAGGAAGAGTGACGTGGATAGATGGAAGCTTAGGGGGCTGGTGGTGGTGGTGAGGGATGTAGTGGGGTGAGTAAGGGGGGAGACGGAGCAAAAGAGAGAAAGAGACCCCTAAAGGAAGTGCGAGCGTCTTGGTCTCTGAAGTGGAGAAAAGTGGAGGGAGGCAGTGGCAGCCGTCTGGGGAAGCTCCGGTCTACAGCCCAGCGCTGAGGCCTTAAAACATTTCTCTCTCTGTTTTAGCCAGCCAAAGCGGACCCCAGCGCCTGTGTCTGCGAGGCTTACAGTGACCCATGCTGATCTTTCTGTGTGTGTGTGTGTGTGTGTGTGTGTGTGTGAGGGAGTGTGTGCTTGTATGGGAAAAAGAAAGTGTGAGTACATTCACTGTACTTATTGTTTTCCTTGCTCCCAGGCCGCTCCAGGCACCTCAGTTTGTATGTGAGGGGAGGTAAGCAATGTGTGCGGCTGTATCTGGAGAGCCTCCAAACCCCCTCATCTCCTTTCTCCTCCTTCTGTTCTCTCTGCTTGGAGGATCTGTCAGTTCTCCTTCTCTCTCTTTGTCCCTGCTTTGATCCTGCTCTCCAAGCCTTGGCTGGCCTCGCTAACAGCAGCTGAGCACAGGTCCTACTCCACTCCCACTAATAACTCACATTCATGCCACACTGGGATGATGCGCACACTCACACACCAACACTCTCGCCTGCTGCTCCATTTACTCCCCCTCTCCTCACTAGCGCGCTACAAAATCAGTAATAACAGACTCCGCTATCATTCAGCGCTTACTGTAAGTTGTCAGAGCTTATCGCTTTCACACAATCCTCTGTTTGCTGTAACCCTGCGCTCACACTGTGAGCAACTTGGGCGATGGGTCACTCTGTTATGACTGATTGTGGGTGGTGCTACAGCCACTAAATGCAGCAGTTTCTTGTAGATACAGTGCACTGGTTTGCACAAAAAATGTTGGCAAATGCATTCTGCTGATTTGATAACTGTTTATCACCAAATCAGACCATTCGAAAACCTGAAAGCTTATGATTTATGGCAAACATTTCATGATTTTAAGCTGCAGGGCAGAGGTGCATAAACTTCAATGCACTTCCTACGTTTGCCAAGGCTTGTGTTGAAAGGTCTTCTGCATTCATTCGAGGTCTTCTATTATTATTTACCAGAGCATTTTGATTTCTGGAGAGTGTTACCCCTAATGACAGTTACTTCCCCCTGCAGTGAGCAGAAATATGTATCGCATCACACCTTTGCAGGTTTTGTACATGTGCACACTTCCATACAGGGCACATATAATATAGAAACAGCGTACTAGAGTAACTTAAATTTCTACATTTGACAGTTGGTAGTTTGACAGAAGAGAAAACAAGAAAACTAAAAAAAAAACTTAAGGTTCACTTACTGGTTTTGTCCAAGGGTATTGTTCAAAAGTTTTGGTCTTCATGCTGATATTACAGTCTCGCTCTCTTCTCATCTCTATGACAACTGAGCAAACTCCATCTGCTCAAGAAAACTGAGAGACTGGGCTGAAAGCTTTGGGAACGAAAAAGCTAATAAATGGACCCTGAGGCAAAATTATGTTGCAAAATAATGAACTTTCACACTGCAGAAAACATTGTGCCTTTATATTGGACAAGTTGAAATTGCAAATAACATCACATGCAAATATTTCCCAATGTCTTTACTCCTGCAGTCTTTGAGCTATAACTTGCAGAGAAAATGGCGTTGTCTGCAATCTCCTTCTTTTTGCAGTTTTCAAGCAGAGCTGCAAAGTTCAGAGGCTGTTGACAAGCAGTGACTGTGCACGCATTGGCCACTCACTTTCTGACGGAAAAGAAAAGGGATTTCTGGTGACTTGTTGACCATGCTAATCACAGTGTGGACTGTTGGATAAGTCAAGTCAACCACTGTGTCACAGCCTCTTGGGAAAGGAGGCTGTATCAACACAGTGCCACCCTCAGTTTGGCAGCCACATGACGCCTCAAGGCTGGCTTCGGTACAGCCTGTCTGTCTGCTCACTTCCCACTCTTCTTGCCAGCCGGTAATGCCAGGATAGACATTTAAGCTTTAACCCCACCTTCCCACCCCCTGAACACACAACCTTGTCACCCCTTGTTGCACCAGCAGCACCCACTGGCAGCAGCACCGCTCACCAATGGCTTACACATTAAAGCATGGCCAGTGGATGACAGTGAGTGTTCTGTGAGCACAATATCTCACACTTTCACACACGCATACACTTTAGCCTCACAATCTCCCTGCCTAATTGCATTATTGCAGTGTGTGGAGGTCCATGGTCGAGAGGGCTCAATAAAGATATGAGTCCTGGGAAAGACTGGGAGCTGAGAGATGAAAAAAGAGGAAGAGGGAGATAAAAAGAAGGAGGTGAGGAAGGGTGATATATATATATATATATATATATATATATATATATATATATAGACATAGCACTCAGACAGAATAAGGGTTGGTGCATGAGACAATGAGACAGAGCAGGAGGTCTCAGGTAGAATGAGGGCAAGATGTCCCAAATGAAAAATATGAGCTAATCTTGTGTTTGTTTGTCTGTATTCTAGCCAGACAATTGTTTTCCGTCAGTATCTCTACACTTCATGCGATCAAAAGCTCTTACAAAAGAGAGCCATGTTTCCCAGAGATTTCCTGTGATAGGGAGTTGACACACAGCAACAGGTAACACTCCGGGGACCGACGGCGGCCAGGTGCGCCCGATAAGATGTTCAGGGAAAAGGGAGGGACCGACAGAGCCACGGCTCCGTGACTCAGTTCACCGCCGGAGACCTCTTGCAACATGAGCGTGAGAAAGTCGTTCAGGCGGAGAGTGTTTCAAAACCTGCATTCTGTCTGCCGACCATCAATACATTTGTTTTGGAACTCTGTCAGTGCCATTGTGCGGCGAAAAAAAATGACTCAGGTGCGCAGCTCACTACAATGGGACATGTTAGTGACGTGTTTGACAAAAGCAGCATTGTTGCGCACGTAGGATATTTCCGATTACAGCTGGTTTAGGCGCATGTACAGACCAGCTTCTGCTGCTGCCAAAAACAAAGTTTGCAGTTACACACGAGACGCGTGTGTGGCTTCACTGAAGTCTCCACATGCCAGTTCAACCTGCATATGAAATCAATTAATCCGCTGTTGTCCCCACACGAGAATAAAACGCTTCAAGTCACATGGATTCAATGCTTTATATCGTCATTCATCTGCAGGCTGCTGCCCGTGTTGCCATGTACTTTGCAGACGTTGTAATTTACCGCTGCATGCTCAAGTGCGGGCTTTGGAGACAACCTAAAATCATCTGTGCGCGACTCTCGTGTGCAGTTGAGGATCCGGATCCCGGTTCAGCTCCGCGTCGCCTATCAAACTCACCATCTTGCGGCCAGCCGCTGGCGACGCCCCGCAGATCCAGGCGGCAAGCCGGCGAGAGGAGCGCCTTCCCCTGGTCGCCTGCGCGCCACGTGTCGCGGTCTCTGCAGTAGCTGGAGGTGTGTGAGCACAGCGGAGAGCCGCGCACTGAGCGCCATATGCTCAGAAAAGTAACGGATTTGGCTGCTAAATATTACTATCATAATGCACGTTGATTTCAAGCCTCCGAAATTACGTACGGTTCATGTTTTCTTGAATTGTTCAGAAAATCTAAAGAATGTTTAGGCTACACCAGATGAACGCAACAGTTTATTTCAGTTTTGCTTGTACAGTGATATTATTATACATATGTGGTTCGTGGTTTGGAAATCAGACAGAGATCTTTGTATCAAGTCACTTTGTTACTTTTTTTCTGGGAAACCGCGAACACAGTGATTAACAGAAGGAAAAATATGTGATCATCACCTCAAGGGCTCTTCAAACTTTAAATGCCCCTAAACCCATTGTAGCATATTACACAGCGCAGGTTTATAAACTTCCCGGTTTGTGCCCGCAGTTGCACAACCTGAAAAAAACGCAGAGCTGCAGCCCTTCAATAAACTTCTAAGACGCAGTTGCGGGAGCTATTTCTCCCTGTTTATGCTCGTCTGCTCTTACGTCGCTCTCTTACTGCAATAAAGATAAGGAAATGAAATTGTGACCTGAAATCTTTTTTTTTTTTTTAAGAAAGAAAAAAAGCCTTGAACGCCGTGGGGCGGCCACAGGCGGGAAGGAGGAGGAAAAAGGGAGGAGGAGGAGGAGGAGGAGGCATCGGTGTGAGCTCTCCAAGCTCAGAAATATCTCTGCTCTGGCTCACATTCCGATAAGGGAGCCCGATCCAGCTCTCTCTGTAGGCGTGGTTTTCCCAGGCTTTTAAAACAGCAGCTGCTATTTACCTTCCCCTCTAATGTAAACCACCACCGCCGCCGCCACATACCCTCCCCTCAGCGCACCCTCCCCTCCACACATTCACCCTCCTCCCTTGGCCCGGCGGCCCCCCGGCAGCCCGGCGGCCAAACCTCCAACCACCGCGCTCATAAAACATCCTGGCACGTGCTCCACATTCACAACACCGACAGATGATTAAGTGCCAAAATTTGTACCACAGAGTTGGGGACGACGGTAACGTGGAAACGGAGTGTGCGCGTTTCATTTTCTTTCCAGCTTCTCAGGGTTCAGCCAGATGAGCTGAGGACATAATATCGCCCTTTGCTTTGTGTGTATGTGTGGTAGTTGTCATGAGTTGTCATCCAGTTGTGTCTTTTACAGATGTCATTATCTAACTTAGGTTAAAAAAAAACAAAACAGGAGTGCTCTCTCCTGTGCCTTCATGGCACATGACTGAAGCTCACATTGCCAGATTACCAACCACTTCCCAGTACAACATTGTTTCACAGTTTTACCTTATTTTGCCAATTAATGTGGAGCACCTCAGAGAGTTAGAAGGCTGTGGCATCCCGTGTGAATGTGGGAAGGGAAGTTACTTTTATTGATATTGCATGTGTGTGGTGCAGATGTAAATCTGTAGGATTTTACGCTCCAAACTTACGCGGCGTTTCATTATTATTTTATTATTCTTTCTGCTGTTATCTGCTGTCTGCCAGATAAGGAGTCCCTGTGCCCGCTCCTGGTGGCGGTGCCCAGTCAGCGGCTCCACTGTTAATATGTAAACGCTACGATGATTGAAGACTGACGGCAGTTTCCCCGGCTGTGCCCTGAACCCGGGCCGCGCGCCATTGGCCGCCAGCTCCAGCGGCCAAACAACCAATGGGAGGGCGCCGACCACGAGCCGTCCTCCCTCGGGCCGCGTGTCCCTCGCCCTGATTGGTGGAAAGTTACTGTGGGAAAGAAAGTTTGGGAAGTTTCACACGAGCCGTTCGCGTGCAGTGCGAGATATAAATACAAGCCACACGCGGAGAGCCCAACAGAGAGACTGCATCCGCTGCTGGTAGCCGCAGCGCATCGTTCGAACGGATTTAAAACTTGATACCAATCTCAGGATTTTTTTCTCTGTGCTTTTGAGGGAGAAGGGACTTTTGAATATCACGAGCTGATATATTCATCTCCCTTTTCCTACATCAGTGGACCGTAATTTGCTGTGGTTTTGTGGGATATTTCTAATTAAGAAGATGCCTGCCGATATGATGGAAAAAACCTCCTCCTCTCCGGTTGCTGCAACCCCAGCAAGCATGAATACAACTCCCGATAAACCCAAGACAGCCTCCGAGCACAGAAAGGTTGGTATTGGTTGAATATTTAAAAACATTTGCCGCTCACTGTCATCTAAAAAACAGCACACTTTAATCATTTCGGACACAATTTTATACAAGCTTCTTATCCAAAACGACGATTTTCACTTTTACGCAAGAAACGAGAGCAAATTTTAACAGTTTGTCATTTTCTTTTAAAGTCTTCCAAGCCAATTATGGAAAAGAGAAGAAGAGCCAGAATCAACGAGAGCTTGGGGCAACTGAAAACTCTCATCCTGGATGCTCTCAAAAAAGATGTAAGTATTCAGGCGTCATCCTGGTTATGAAGAGATTTTAAAAAGTACGTGTGTGAAACAGTGAGAAGGTGAGCGTTTGATCCTAACCATGCGTGTTTTCCGTCCCCTCAGAGCTCCAGACACTCCAAGCTGGAGAAGGCGGACATCCTGGAGATGACGGTGAAACATCTCCGGAACCTCCAGAGGGCTCAGATGACCGGTAAGTCGCGTTTCCCGGACAAATCTGTCGCCAAACTGTGCGTTTGAGATCCAAGTCTGCTTTGGTTTTGCAAGCTTTGCTTCAAGAGCCAGTCGTAATGTTTACGGGCTTTAACGTATTTAACAGATATAATCTAAAGAGGTGTGCACCTGACTTAGATATGTCTTTGTGTTTTTCCTGCAGCTGCTCTGAACACCGACCCCACTGTCTTGGGAAAATATCGCGCCGGATTCAGTGAATGCATGAATGAAGTTACCCGGTTCCTTTCCACCTGTGAGGGTGTCAACACCGAAGTCAGGACGCGGCTCCTCGGCCACTTGGCCAACTGCATGACGCAGATCAACGCTATGAACTATCCCAGCCAGCATCAGCACCAACATCAGCTCCCTTCCACCGCCGGGCCAACGCACCCCTCCTTCGGCCAGTCCATGGTGCAGATTCCCAGCTCGTCCCCGCAGGTCCTTCCCATGAACCCGGTGTCCTGTAAAGGAGGCTCCTCTCCGGCCAGTTTACCCTCAGACGCCACCAAAGTCTATGGCGGTTTCCAGATCGTGCCTGCCACAGACGGACAGTTTGCTTTCCTCATACCCAATGCGGCGTTTGCGCCAAACGGCCCCGTTATCCCCGTGTACGCCAACAACGTCAGCACGCCGGTGCCTGTTCCGGCTGCTGTTTCCCCCGGAGCCCCGTCTGGCAACACGGATTCAGTGTGGCGACCGTGGTGAAAAACAAAACAGTGGAGAAGGACCACAGAGACTTTAAATGACACTTAATTAGTTCTCTCTTTGTTCAATGTTAGACAGTTGTTTTACATCTGTTTTTTTCTTGTTAAATGGAAAGAGTATGCACTATATTTGTACAGCTAACAAGGGAGTAAAGTTCATATTGAAATGGGATTTGTATTGTGGAAGTCCGTTCACTGCATTTTTTTATATATATTTGAGTTGTCTTTTTTACTGTGTGATGCCAAAGATATGTTCAATGCTCTTATGCTGTTCTTCGTTTTGGAAGACAAATAAATTTGTAAAGATATTAAAAGAACATGCGCTGGTCCCTGCGTTGTTTGTTGGGAAAACTAAACCTGATCTACTTATTGATGTATATTATTGAAAATGTTACGATTCTCTGCATGTTAATGTAGTTTATTTGACATTTAAACACGTCACCGAACTATAATGTTCGTGCGTAAAAGCCAAACTGACGTGTGGCACGAATGCAGAAACTTCATTTGTTTGAGCATTGGAGTTTTTGTGGGGTTTCGATTGAATGCGTTGTTTACACATATATTCGAAGTGTTTAAAACCTACTTTTTGGGTTAGAAATTGATATAAATTGTGTTGAACCACACTTATTTATCCAACAGCACCGTCATTACAAGTTATTGCAATTTTAGAAGAAAATATTGCTGGTGAGATCGCCTGTCCTCTGACTAGAAATACGTTTCAAACTGAATGTGCTTTTTGTTAAGAGGCACAAGATATATATCCTGCTGAAGTGTCAGGGCGAAACTTTATGAGTTAAACTGGACCAGACTGTCAGTAAGCTGTAGGCTGATTATAATTCTGTTATCTGTATAAGTGACTAAAACGGGAGACAGCGGTGCTGTAATTAATCACACACGGGAGCAAGATTATCTGTTAGTGGTGCTTCTCTCTGACAGTCCAGCTGTTTGGCCTCTTCTTGTGGAAACTTTGGAGCTTTACAGCGGTCACTTACGCCATCTAGCAGCGAAGAAGTACATTGCAATCTGATTGGTATTTGCAGATCAATGCAGTGGAGCCTGAGCGGCTGATGGCTGGTTGGCACTTACTGGAACTGAATGCAACCTTTTTCTAATTCAAGGGATTGATATAGGAAACAGGGAAACTGACTGATTATCTGTTAGTACGTCCAGACACTGGAACTTTTAGTTTTGGCTTAACTTAGAAGACTTGATTGCATCTTATGGTGTTTAAAGTGTTGCTTTTGTTTGTATATTTTAACAAATTTTAATGTAATGTTAAGGTAAATAGCCAAGAACCAATGATTATTTCCACTCAAAAGTTTCTGCATAGGAAGCCACCTATAAGACTAATAAATAACAGCCAATGGACAATTTGAAGTGATCAAGCCCCTAAAAAAATCATCATTATGAGGATTTCCGCTGTTCAGCCAGCTTTCACATGAGCAGTGGCATTAATCTCCTGACAGTACGGAACAGAGAGGTGCCTCAGGCTGTGTCTTTAATCAGAGCTGAGGGAGTTCCTTGATGGCAGTAGGGCTGACAGCAGAAGGACATGTTAAACACATCGCCACAGAGCCATGTGGTAGCGCTCTGCTCTGCCCAGGTGTGGATGCCCCCTCCAGCTATCCGAGTGTGGCCCTCCTTTGAAGGGGGTGTGTTGTGTGTGTGGGGAGGGGGTGCAGGTGTTTGCAATTATCAGTGCGCTAAGAGGCACAAAGTGTGGATAAGTGCCATCATTTTGAATTTCCATCACACCTTTTTACAGGGGGCCATGCATCCCTGTTTGATTTAAGCCATGTGTGTGCTCGTGCTTGTGCGTGCATACGTTTGCTGGTGGTGTGTGTGTGTGTGTATTGTGTGTGTGTATTGTGTATGTGTATGGGAGTTGCTGGGTGAGGACATGCCTGGCCAAAGGGCACAATGGGTGAGGTAGTGGGGAGTTAAACCGAGGGGGGGGTTCAAGGAAAGGCCTGCCACACACGGTAACAGTCGGCCTCCTGTGAGCCGCGGCTTCTCCACGCACACAAAACGTTCCCACAGCATTCCAGCTGCGCTCGCACCAATGTCGAGCTTCCTGCCCCGAGCCCTGGGGCCACAGCTGGACACGGGACGTCTGGGAGGCACGTGGTGCGACCCGGACAACACCCAGCTGCTGAGCCCTCCCACCCTGTCTCACCGCCTCCCCTTTCGAACCCCCGCCAGCCAACATCTTCAGTGGTCTCTTCCCCTCTGGAGAACAGCTTTACAAGCCTCTCCAATTACCCAGTGCAGTGGCCGAGCTGCCGGAGTGACCGCACACATGTCACAACACGACCGGGGGGTTAGCTGCCATGCGTGTCCATTAACTTTTCCCACACTCCGCGTGCATGCAGGGAGCGAAGAGAGGGGGAAAAAAAGCCCCTCTGCTTCCTCCTTGGCTCCCTAAGTGCTACCATATGGTCCACTCTGCCTCTCTCTCTCTCTCTCTCTCTCTCACAGCTCCCCTGTCTCTCTCTCCCTCGCTCTCCTGGCCCATCACTGGGACTGTCTTTGATTGCAGCCCAGACAAGCAAGAGCTTTATGATTTAAGCCCAGGGCTTGCTGTACCAAGCCCTGGACTCATTTTGAAGCCAAACTCCACTCCCTCTACTCCCCCCCCTCCATCCCTTTGCACACCCTCCCCTCCTCCTCCTCCTCCCCCCCCACTCCCCTCCTGCAGTTGCAGGGGAAGGCTGTTTTCTGGCAGGAAATGAATAGCTCCCAGATGAGCGCAGGAACCTGAGAGGTCGTGAGAAAGAGGCGAACCCCCCTCCGCAGGCCCGGCTTGCTGCCAGCCGCCAGGGGAATGTGGGAGAGCGCCTCTCTGACACACGCATCAACCCCTCTGCCCTCCACCACACCGCCTGACTGACTGACTGCCTGCCTCGGCGCTGGGCCCTGAGCCTGAAAATAGACTGTTAGACAGGGCAACCGCCACCGAGCCAGGCAGCACAGCTCGTCAGCCAGCCGGCAGAGCAGCCAGGCAAGGAAAGGGAAAGCTGTGGGAGGGGAGAGAGAGAGAGAAGTGTTGGATTTGTGTGGGCGGAAGTGGATCAGTGTGTGTGTGCAGTCTGAATCCTGACCCAGCCGCGCATTGCAATGGAAAGTTAGATTAGTTATTTAAGTTTTCTTAAGACACATTTATGACCCTGACCGGTTATTTGCGCAGATTTAGACAGACACACATGCATAAACTCGCTCACATGCTCTCCTCCCTGCGTCCCAGAGGCTTACACTCATTCCAGAGCAGACTCTCACTCAGACAGGTGTTCCTTGTCAGGAGCAAAGGGTTTTCCCTTCGGTTCCCTGTGAGCTGAACTAACATTTATTCCTCCTGAGGTTGACACTGTTATGGTTGGACGTTGTCAAACGTTTAACTACAGCTGTCCAGGAATATTTTAGGATCTTTTTTAATCATGGTTCTGTATCAGCGTGACATGCTGAGATCAACTAATTACTGAATGAAGGTCAGTCGTTTTATCTGCCAAGTGCAACAAATGCACAGGATCATGTGTACTGGCTCAGGAGTTTAACAGCTTATGCAGTGCAGTGGTTCCCTCATCACTGCTTATGGCCCCAGTTCAGATATGACTTCTGAGCAGATTGAACAAAACTTAATTTTTCCTTCTCTGATTGTTTCACTGGAAGGACTGGAGGTCTGAACCAATCCAGCATCGCACAGAAATTAAAGCTGAAGTTAAGGAAAAATCAGAAGAAATGAAGCAGTGTGTGTACATCTGATCCCTCATCACCGGCTATGGCCCAGTTTCAGATATCAATTGTGAACAAATCCACCAAAAAATATGATTTTTTTCTTCTCTGATTGTTTCCTTGGAAGGAACTGAAATCATCTAGTGTTTCACAGGATTTAAAGATGAAGTTGATGACAGGTCAGAAAAAAATAATTATGTGGAAGTAAATTAACTGCTAGGTGGAGAATGATGATGTAGAGACATGTTCTGTTGTTAATTCTTGACATGTTGGCATACAGGGGACAGTGAGATTGTATCATATAAAAGATCCAGCAAACTACACATTGTATTTCTATGTGCGTTCATATATAATGGTGCAGCCATAAGCTAATAGGGAAAACACATTATAAGGTGGTTGGACTGAGTTAAACTAAAATTCGTAATTTGATTAATCTTTCATAAAGAGGACGAACATAAGGATGGACTTGGTTCCTGCTCGAATAAAAACCTCTGCATTCCCATAAGGCTAATTAACAGCATGTACTACACAGCTCACATTTGTCACTCATCCATAAAAGCTGCTGTAGTCACAGACAGAGTCACAGAGCTTGAAATAACTTGTAGTTGCTACAAAAGGGCATCCAGATCTCATGGAGTTGCTCTTCACTCCCCTACTATTAGAGTATTACTCATCCGTGTTGCTGTGTCGTCTGTTAATAGCGTACCTAGTGACACGGTATATACTCCACACAGTAAACCCACTTTGTGCTTCCATTTCCCAGTCTTTCCATTGTTCTCTGTCATACTCTTTCTTTGTGTCTTACACCCTCAGTTTGTGCTGGGCTCCTATGGTAACCTGTGGACCCAGTAAACAGGACAAGCTGTCTATACACAGATCTCAGTAGTGTGTGTGCCCACTTTCCTTGGCTCACCCTGCATGGCAACAAAAACCCCACCAGAGGCTCCCACCACCAGTCCATTCAAATGTCAGCCACCTTGTTTGAAGTCGCAGACTGCTATGTAAATCCACGATGTTTCTCACCAGCCCACCCTCTCACACGCACTCAAAAACAAGAACTCCAGCAAAGGTGGTCCTGTGATGCTGAAGGATTGTTTCTTTTGTAGTCTCCAGGCTTTAGAAGTAGTCTCTTTCTTTCTCCATCCTGCCCTCCCAGTTTCGGTCCGTAAACATGTTGTTGATCGTTTTTTTTTTTGGTTGATGGTTTCAGGGCATGATGACTTGAGGAGAGCAGGACATGGCAACCATACGCAGCTGTCATTTACAAAGTTGGCACATCCTCTAACTCTGGGTGGTGACAGTGATGACCCCATCACACTGCGCCTTTGTGTGACCTGTCCTCCAGCTACTCTGCAACCCAAGGCCAATTGAGTGGGAGGGTTTCTCCCCCTCAGAGACCATCACAACAAACAAATAGACCAGGCAAACAAGTTCCCACCACACTAGCGTCCAAACAACTGCCAACGGTGACAGTTTGGTTGGTTTTGATACGACACAAAGAAGTTCTTCATGAAGCACTTCTGAGCCTCCCTTTCATCCTTCAGATCCAAGTTTCCCAACCTAGAGGTCAGGCCCCTGAGATTTGTTCCCAGAAAAAAAACAGGAAATTCTAATGAAAAAGGAATGATATATAATAAACAATAGCATGATCAGAAATGTGTAAAATCTAAATACATAAACCACACATTGCTTTCCTTGGGTGTTATTTACTCTGAGCTCTGATGGTTTAACATTAGTAGAGCCTCGTATGCTATTTTTGCCTTGTTCATATCTTTCACTGTGTTATTTCACACACTTTTGGTTCTTCTGCGTTTAGTTTGATGCTCATTGCATGTTCCTTTTAAAGCAAATGTGAATAACCTATGTTAAATAAATGAATAAAGTAATAAATTACACGTTTCTTCCAGTTGCAGATGTTATAAAAACTACTTAAGGTAGTCTATAGCTGTAGTAAGTGGGGTGACAGCATAATGACTCTGTGAAAGTGTGTCACAAATTTGAAGTGTAGCCCCTTTTTCGTCTTTAAACAGCGTTGTTTAAGAATATCCAAGAAGCTTTTAAATGGTTTATTTAGCTTAACAAATGAGGTGATAATTTCAACACTGTACCCCTCCAGGAATAGGAGAAAAATATATTCACAGATTTGAAGGTACATGGTTTTCTCTGCTTGACCAGCTTGAAAAGACGCTCGCTTTTTCTCTTGCCTGCTTCCACAGGAAAGTCAGAGGTCAAGTTTACAGTGTCACTCTATACCATGATGATTTCTTCCTTGTGCATGCAGTGCATAACGCTAGGCAGCCTGAATCTAGTTAAATTCCCATATGTGTGTTTTCATATGGCAGGATCTTGAAATGATTTACTTATGCCATATTTTGTGCTGCTGCAGTGTGTGTGTGTGTGTGTGTACACCTACGATCTGTGTTCAGATATGTGTGAGAGTGCTTGCATACAACTACTATCTGCACACTACATCAGTGTTATTGTGTTGGGTTTTGTGTCTCTTCTCACATGCAAGCGAGGCTGAGATCAATTAACGTGGCCCAGGGAGACTTGTGAATGCAGCAGCAGAGAGGAGCACACCCCTCACACACTCAACTTACATGCTGTTTGGCGGCATGATCTACGAGCTCTGCCCTCGCGTGGCTGGTTTTATTTTCCTGCTTTTAACAGCTCCTCCACGGAGGCTTGGGCCCCTCAGAGATGAAGGGGGAAAGAGAAACCAGATTTTTTGACCCTTGAATACATCAAACGGCTCCGGATGTCCAGCTCTTTTTCCCTCTGATGGAGCTGGGATGGAGTCAGCAAGCCTGATGTCAGTAAATCAACACGCTGAATGTTGTTGCTGTAAAGTCGTGATGACGGTGTTAATGATGTAATGTTAACTTCAGGGCCACACACACAGGAGATACAGGGGGAGGTGTCGGCACACAAACTGATGGATTAAGACTCGACTGTGCAAACAGTTGTATTTGTGTTCTTTGATTTAATGGCTCACACTTCAGCATGGGAAATGATGGTAATGTGTTCAGAAAGAGGAAACTCCTCCACTAATGAAGAATCCTGCTGAGAAACTTGCTCTGATGTGTTTGACTTCTGGGTGTGTGCCGCTTTGTGGACTGTTTAGTGTACCACGTTTCCATACGTACTTGTTTGACATTGTAGTCATCACGTTCATCATCATTGACTAGTTTCTGCTTCCACCTCATTGTGGATGTTACATGAAGTCAACACACACCATTTTACATTATTCCTGAAACTAGTTGAATTTATATAATATCTTACCACAGCAATGGTAATATAAAACTAAATGTCAACAAACAGTGACTTACTGTGAGAAACACACACCTGCTACATACATGTGTACTCGAAATATGCCTGCAGAGTTGGTTTCAATTTTAGTGTATGCTATGACATGTCATCATAAACCCAATGAAACCATTTCAAAACTCTCCACCAAAATGTTTATACATGTAGACGGCTTTCTGTACCTGAAATAGTCTTTTTTCTTAATCATTGTTGCTGTTCTGTTGTTTCTATTAAACACACAGTGTTTTCCTTTTTCGCCCAGTGGATGTGTCCACATATTCAAAGTGTATACAGTATAGGACAGACTTATTAAATACAAAATTGCATATGTATTGTTTCTAAATACGCTGTGTCAAAATGTTCGTGGTAGCAGCACTATAAATATATACATGTATATAATGTATATATATAGTATGAGTAGTATCTCATAACATAGGAATACATATAAAGAGGCTATTCGGATATTTAAAAATGACCAATTTGAAGCTGACAACATGTGAAAAATGGTGAGAAGTTTCACATTTTTCTCACTTTGTCACCTTTTGGATTTGAGTTAACACTGTGTGTGGGCTGTCGGGGCCGTTGTTTAACATTTTTGCGTTTGTAAAAGATTACTGTGTTCTTTTGTGTACGGTACACATGCATGTATGTGGAGCAGCTGTGGTGACAAGCAGGAAAGCAGGACAGTAAACTGATTCAAGTGAAAGTTTAACAACTTTTTATTGACTGGTCCTCACTTCCATTCAAACATCCGTCTGGTCCCGACTTCTCCTTTGTTTCTCAGTGTTGGCTTTAGTTTGGTTTCCGCTTGTTCCACTGTTGCACTTTTTCATTGAAATACATTGCATCATGTCCGTATTCAGACACATGAAATGGCATTATCCCACCTCCTTCACTCTGTCCATGCAAAAGCAGTCTAAACTGTGACGTGGACCAGCAGTTAATCCTCTTTCCCGTTTTGGAGCCAGTGGCGGGAACCGCAGAGGAGCTGGCCACAGAGATACGACTGCGAGACGCTCTAGACACAAAGCTAGCTGTGTGTATGTGTGTGTTTGAGGGTCTGCACAATAAAAGAGTTTGTCCGTGTCATTTAGAGAGTGCGAGGGTATGATCGTGAGTGTGTTTGAGTCTCTTTTCTTGTTTATCTGCCTTCTAAATACATTGAAAAAGCCTGAGTGTGGGTTTATACCAGACTGAAGGTGTTTTTCTGTGTGTGTGTGTGTGTGTGAGTGTGTGTGTGTGTGTGTGTGTGTGTGTGTGCACTCCATGCCTCCCACCTCATCTGTCAGCGTAACTTCACCTTTGTGGAGCGTGTTCTCAAACACTCCCACAACACCCTGTTATCTTAGCTTCGGTTTGCGTCATGAATGAGACAAACGCCCGTGTGCATGATGGTGTTTGTGTGCTTTAAGTTGGGGGTCCTGGCAGGTTTGTCATGCTGTCTGGACTCGTAAACCCTGCTTTCTCTGGGAAATGGGTCCAATGTGATTATCCCAGAAGCTGTTATGTAGCCACCTAGTGTGGGACGAGGAACTAAGACCTCAGAAGAATAAATGGCATGTTTCTAACGGTATTGTGTTGCGTGGTCAACTGCAGGAAGCGCTGGGTCTTTTGTTTTTCCTCAGTTGAGGAATAGCTGTAGTGTGGCAGCCCTGAAGATAAATTAGTGAATGAAAAAGATGAGACAACACGGCATCTGTACACTGTAGGAGATCTCCTATAGTGTAACCTCACATCCACTGCCAAGGTTCGGTGCAATGTATGATGTAGTGTGTCCGGTAATGTATGTGCCATCACAACCGTTAAACCTGGTTTTTTTAACTGTAGTTATGTTGTGTTTACCACCTTACTGGATAACCTTAATCACACCTTAAGCATAGCTGATTCTCCATGCTGGGCAGTTAAAGTAAAACTCCACCAAAGATCTTATGTGTTGGGTTTGACGTATTTGCCCCCATTAGCTGTGGATGGAGGCTGTTTAGTTTCCTTTTTAGTTTCCTAGTTAAATGGCAGAAAGTTTCCAGGGCAAAAAACAAGCAAAGAAAACAACTTATTTTCAGACTCTGTGGTCAGTGTGCTCCAGACACTCATATCTTTTCCAGCATATGGATAAATACACAGCTGGTTGCATGATTTTCAGTGTTACCAAAATAATGCCTGGAATTTGATTGCTTTAGCATGAAGATGGACACTTTCTGGCGCTTCTATAAACATTTCATGCAGCATTGTTTGAAAAACTTGTCCTATCTTGGCCTTCATTTGGACAGAAGGTTTTGTATTCTTTCTACTACTGAAGTGAATTCCTGCAGGTTTAGCATTCTTTAAATTAGAAGTTGCAATAGTGTCAGATGTTGGTTTGTGCATATTTGGCTTCTCACTGGTGATTCTGACAAAATTTACAGTCAAAAACATGAAAAAGACAGATATAAATGCACTGAAATGAACTAATTGGCTTTACCTTGATGTGAACCCTAAAATAATTGTGACAGTGAAAAATTTCCGTGCTTTAATTGTACAAACCTTGCAATATCCACTTCTTGAAACTTTGTATTTATAATGGAAAAAAGTAAAATGGTTCTTCAGACGCAATGTATGTATAGACTGGAATGTGAAGATACTTCTGAAAAAATAATCTTATTTATTAGCATTTTCTACAGTGCTATATTTAGTAATATCAGCTGATCAGGTTTTTGACTCTCTGAGCTGCTTCAGTACAACCAAAAAGAGATGTTTAACTGCTCTCGCTTTAATTTGTCCTGTGCTTAATTGGTCCCTTATGGTCTACTGCTGTCTTTCTTAGAAAAGACATACTGTCTATCGACCTAAGCCTAAAGCTTTACAGCCTTCATCATTACTCCGTCTCGGAGAACACTGAGCAGCCGAGCTGTCATAGATTGCACAATTAGATAATTTGATGATGTACTAATCCAGCCCTGGCATGTCCACTTCCTTCTTAACTCAGCCAGCAGACATTAGTGTGATTAGCATGTGGCATCATGGGCTGACAATATGTTCTGAAGACCACAAAATTCCTCTCTGTCTCTCCCACACACACCTACTCGGAGTTTCCCACGTGCTGCACAGATCCAGCCACCGGTTGCTCAACACTGTCTCTTTCCTCCTGAAGCGTCGGCTGCATGCGACCCTCCACAGACGATATCAGGGTAATTGACAGTGACTGGAAATATGCAGCATCATTGAGCCCCGACCCGTGTGACTAACAGGGTTAGGGCCTTCCCCCCTTTGAGACCGACCCCTCCTACGAAGCCATCAGTGATATTCAATTTGTGTTAAAGCTCCCTTTGAGGGGCCCCCAGGGGCCCGATTTGATTAACATACTTTATGGAGAGCCCTTGGATGTGGCTGGGAGTGCTTCGGGCTCTGTATTAATAATAGTCAGAGCCCATTATGGCTGACTCTGTGACGACAGTGACAGTGAGGCCTGACAGTGGTCTATGAAGGCCTCTGTTGCGCAGCAGAGAAGTGACTGGTGTTCAATGGGACGGAGATTCCTGATTTTTGCGAGGCTTCGGTGTGATTGTGCACTTTCATTGACGGCCCTGGCCATGCTAACTTGAAGCTAATCAGAAGTGATTCATGTAAGCGAGTCACAATGAAGCAGTGGATTGAATTTGTTTCATCTACGGTTCTCCCCATCACTTATCAGCGGAATGAAACCGCCCTGCAAATAAATGGAGGGTAAACAATAGACACTGTTTGTAAGGGCACTTTTCCCACAGTCCTGTCTGTCATGAAAATGGACACACACTGACACAAGGACAAAGCGACAGACAGACACACACTCGAGCCCGACTTCCGAGATTGTCTACAGTAAGGGCATTCCTGCGCTCCACACGCCTCGATCATTGTCTGCTGCAGCCGTGCAGCAAACAAAAGAGGCGTCCTTTCTGCCTCCTCTGCCTCAGTGCCACAGAGCAGTAAAATGTAGCCATGTTACCCCATAAATGAGGCTCCTCTCCCCTCAGTTTTTATAGCTGGTTGATGGAATCTATATGTATGAGGAGCCCTTTTCACTGTCTCCTGTTAAACCCCTCAAAGTTCTTCAATAAATGCTTCCATGACTCAGTTTATTTCAATGGGCTGGCACAAAGGAGAGTCCCCTGTAAATCAGTGCTTTTGTTTAAGAAAAAAAAAACTCTCCAATATCATTCAGCGGCGGTGACTCTTGTGATACTTGTGCTGAAACTGTAAGACCTATAGAAACCTATAAGATAACCCCTTTTCTCTGTGTTTTTAATTTCCCTCAAACGAAGACAGACATATAAGAAGCCTCTGAAAGGAGGCTGTATAGGTTCTCATATACAGGGCAGTGAGGGAGAAATTGGCAAAAGCTTAAGTTTCGCCCTGGGCCCGTAATGGTTTGAAAGAATGTAAAGCCCATGACAAAAGCGACTATGAGGAGAAACAGAGAACAGGTGGTCATCGTTGCATCTCCCAGCCTCGAGCCCACGGACATGAAATCGGCTGAGGGGGTTTAGATTTCAGTGATAAAGACCCCGAGGTTTGTTTGCGCTTTATGTCTGCAGAGATGTGTGAAAAGATGCCGGACCTCTAACCCCCTCTCAAAGTCTCCCACCAGCCTTGGGGCTGAGAATAAGAAGTTACGGATTCCAGCGCACAGGAAATCATCCGTCGGCGCTCATTTGGGAAGGACAGATTGGACATGTGGGTGGATGAGGCCTTGACTTCTGTTCTGTAGTGTTTCTGCAGATCTGAAGGCTGTGCTCGGGAGGAGATGAATAAACAATCAGGACCAGTGGTGTGGAGTTGAAACGGAAGAAAAATACATGATTAAATGAAACTTTATCTTAATCATAGTCATGGAAGAGTAATTCTCTGACCGAGCAGTAAGATATGCAAGTAGAGACTGTTGTTGTGTTTGCTGCAGAATTAGAGGACATTAGACACAGAGAGAATATTTCTGACACACCTTATATACAGTATGAATAGTCAAGATCAACGACTAATACAGATTCTCATCTCAAACAGTGATGTAAAACAGATAAATCACTTGGTTGTGTTTGTAATTTTAGTGAAATGCATGAAGCAGCTGAATGGAGAAGTGATTACAGTCTAATACCTGCATGTACAGGCTGAGACGAGCTGGCAGCCCAGGGGGGTGTAGAGTGTTTAACTAACTGTGTGTGTGTGTTTGACTTTCAGTCTGTTTGTGTGTGTAACCATGTGTGTCCTCTCCTTATCTATTCCTATCAGTGTGTGTGTGTGTGTGTGTGTGTGTGTGTGTGTGTGTGTGTGTGTGTGTGTGTGTGTGTGTGTGTGTGTGTGTGTGTGAGAGAGAGAGAGAGAGAGTGCATGATGCGTGTGGTTTAGAGTTGTTGTAACCATAGGAGCATGATGACAGACGCGCAAAGGAGAGAGCAGGCTGGGTAATCGGGCAGCAGGCAGACCTTCAGGTGTGTGATTAAGCCGAGGTGGGGTGGAGAGGATGCAGCGGAGCATATGTGAATGTTATGGTTGTGTGTGTGTGTGTGTGTGTGTGTGTGTATAGTCGAGTTCTGCTTGGATGAGCTTGAAGAATGCCCATGCGGATCCTGGCGGGGGGAAAGAAGGAGCTCCTTTCATCACGTGTAGCTCAATGCCCCCCAGACCCCACCCCAATTTTTCCTGCTCCATCTTCCAATGACCCAGCAAACACCACCCCCCTACCCCCGTCTCCATTTTCTCTTTCTCCTGCGCACTTCCTTCCTTTAAAACATTTTAGAAAAGAAATTGGACGCATGCTTTCCAGTTCATTCACAGTCTGCCTCATCCTCCTTTTTTCCTTCTACCTCCTCCTCCTCTCTAACCCTTCCCTCCCTCCTCTGTAGCGTGGGAGCTGTCAGTGGCGTTTGCTCTGACACACACTCAGAGCTCCGGCAGCGAGCAGGTCCCTCCGCTTTAAAGGGCAGCAGCTAATTAGCTATAATGGCTTCCATTTTGTCCTGGCCTTGCGTCATGCCTTTGATGCCGTGATTGGGAGCGCCCAGGGGGGAATACCAGACAATTTTCCATGTCTGATTTGTTTGAAGGGGGAGGTGGGTGTGATAACAATGATGTCAGGGCAAAAGAGAAGCCATGTTTTGCCACTTAGTGAAATGGACTTTGTCCTTATATCCTTGAAGTAGCCTTGGTAATTACTTCTAATGCAGTGATGGGGAATTTGTTTCCATTTCTGCTGTATAGGAGTTGGGTGAAGCTGTGTGAGGCTGCAAATAAGGTGTGATGGTACAAGAACCAATGTAGTTCTTACATATTTTGCTGCTTTGATCTGATTTTTAAACCTCTGCGGCTGTCATGGCCAAGACATTATGTTTTTCAATTTTTCTCTCCCATTCATATGAATGCTTTGTAGGAATTTCTTCAAATTTGGCACAAGCATTCGGACTAAAGTATGAACTGTTTGTATTTTACTGATCAAACATTAAGGTTACTGTGACCTCACAAAACATGTTTTTGGCAACAAGTCAACAACCCTAACCCTAACTACAAGTGACTAAACTTCACACAACCATCGAACAGATTAAAGTGAAGTGAATAAAGTCATGACATTTTATACCCAAAAGGTCAAAGGCCACCTTCACTGAGACCTCATAATGTTCTGCAAAAACCACGTTCCTGGACATTATTTAACACCATGGCTCAGGGACAGAGTGAGAGATGAGTGTAAACTCCAATTTGACTGCTTGGCCAAGGCTTAAAATCATGAGGTGGTAATTCAAGTCATTTTAAAACTTGAAACTACTGTTCTAAAAGTCCTTGCAGAGAATTTGCGCATGAATGTTTTGATGGTTTATTACACTGCTGGCCTTCCGGACTGCTTTGAACACAGAGAGACGTAATGTTTTTTGAGGATGAGGTTTGCATGTTCTTGAATGTGTTTACTTGGAGGAAATTTTCCTCCTCCTGGGATCAAAAATTCCTTCACGACCCACTTGGGGCCATCCTTCAGGGTGAGAGCCGACATCTGTACTACCCTCTGTAACCTCCACTTAAACCCTGAAACTGTCCCTTGCTGTCGCCTCGCTGCTTTCAAAGTTCCCCATGGATCATGTTGACTAGTGAACTATAGAGGCAGAACCCTTTGAACCTTCTCAGCAACACACAGAAAAAGACAAATAGACACAAACACAAAAATTCACACACCGCTGAGGCACTAATGGTGCTTGAAGCCTTGTGCAGCTCAGCTCTCCCTGGGAGCAAGCGCGAGATGAAGGGAAGAGGAGGCGGGGAGCGTCAGGTTCCCCCCCTCAGCATCTTTAAAATAGGTTTATCTCTGCCAGGGAGGTGTCTCTTTGTGTCGCCACGCCAGGGGCTGAAGAGGGAGAGGATGCAGGCAGCCAGGGTGGAGAGACAAGAACAGGCAGCGAGGGAGAAGAAAAAGCGTGATGGAGGATGGAGGGGGAGGCGAGCTTTCACTGGGATGGGACCACCTGCGTCGCCTCCTTTGCTGGGAGATTATGCGGGCACACAAAGCGGTGCTGGGAGGAGGGCAGGGGCACTGGGGGAGCTCTGCATCAGGAGAGTGAGCAGCGTGGAAAGTGGAGCTGGCATGTGTGCCAGGGGTCTGCCACATACTGTACCACCTCCCCACAACTGTCTCCCACAGGCTTCTGTCTCTCAAGATACTCCGTTTCCCACCTTGTCCTCCCTCTGCCCCTCTTGCCTGTCTTCTCTTCAGTAGATAAAACAATAAAGCAGCATCAGATGTAGATATATCACATATTTACTCTTGAGTTTGACCACTGCCCACTCAGAAGCTTTAACAACTGCCAAGTTGTATCTGTGTAAAATATATAGATAAGGAAATAGAGATTTCTGGAAAGTGTTGAATTTGATGAAAAAAGGAGCTGTCAGATCAGTTTAGATTTTTTTTTAATTCAAAATGGAAACCTACATCAGCATACAATTAGTTTGTGTTACATAAACTGCAGTAGTTACACTTCTTGACCAAAATGAGCCACCAGATGCACTGAAAAACACAGTTTGGTTTCCATGCATCTGTGTTTGGATCTAAATGTGGGGAAAAGTTGTTATTTGTCTTGTCTTCTTATTTATCAATATTTGCTGTTTGCATGGATCTTAAAAAGCAGCACATTTCAATATGTACTGTATGTACATAATTATGTGTAAAAGGATGAATTATTGCTATGTGCAGACATCCTGCTAGACTACTTGATTTTGACACCTGTCTGTTGCTGCCACTCTTTTTTCTCATCTTTTTTGTTTTCTCTTTTTGAATCTCTGCGTTAATTTCAGTCTGATTATAACATTTGTGTTTTTTTCATTCAAAGTTTTTCTTTTTGAACCAGAATCTCTTCCAGGTATAATAACTGTTCCCTCAGTGTAATTACTGTAATAGTGGTTTTGGTGTACTGTTCTACCATGCTGACAGAATCGTGCTTTTGTGCACTGTAATGTTTCTTTTACAAGTTAACTTTGATCCAAACTGCAATAATCTGGATTATGGAGAAAACAGACATACAATCATGCTGCCAGGCAGAACAGAAAACCCACAATGCATTCTCAGATTGAAACCTTGGTTACTTTGGTGGTTATTTTCCCACTTATGTCTGTTAAATTAATTAGTTACTGTCGTTATCATGTTTTACCAAAACAAGGAAACTGCACTGTCAGCAAAACCTTTAACTGAGGTCTTTCCCACAGGCTTTGTGAGATTCGTCTTTCAATGTCTTTCCTCGTAGAACAGCAGTTCATCCATCACTGTACTGTATGTTGTGGTTAAACCCCTCTGATCCCTCCTCTCTGTCATGGACGGTCCCACAGCTGTGAGGCTGGACGTGGGCTCAATGATTGGCCAGTCCTCATTGTTTCAGCCACTGTCATTGGTTAAGATTAATAGCCATCTCTGGTTAATTATTCCAGATCTGGGTATTGGGCTGTGGATGAACCTCAGCTAACCCCTGACTCCTCCATCATCGTACAATGACTTCATTTGGACTTCCCCATTCACTGCAGCCAGCCCTTAAATCTAATAATTGCGGAGTTCCTTTTGTCTTTTCGCTGATGCGGGCTATTAGTGGAGCAGCGAGAGCATCTTCGGCCGGGTCTGGGTCACGCCAGTTTTGACGAAGCTGTTCTGTAAAAGTCTGCCCCCCGTCTTGTCATCCTTCTTTCCATTTCTAAGAGTTCCCAGAGGAAGCTGCAGACCTCAGCAAATTCTCAGCCCAAGGTGAAGAAGGAAACAGAAGAGAGCGAGAGAACAGAGGAGGACCGACCACAGAGGCAACCTGTGCTTCTCAAGGTCCGCCTGAATGGGGTTTTTTAGGTATTCATTGTGGCCCTCTCTTTCACCCGCTCTCTATTCTTCAAAGTGCTGTCGGAGCCCTGGCTTGGCGTGGGTCTAAGCTTGCGTGCTTCCCAGCAAGGGCTCTGCGGGCCACACTGACGTTCTAATCATAACCCTTTGGCAGTAGCTTTGTGTGCAGCGTTGGGGGAACTGAGGACTGGCATCCTGCCGCTCGCTGTCCCTTTGTGCACTGGAAGGTGCCGCAGCCAGGATTAAAGCCAGCTACAATAGAGGTCGCCCCAAAAATCTATCCCTTTCACTCTCTGCTGTTGTGACTGTGGGGACAAACGGGTGGTAACAGGGTGAGGAGGTTTTGTTTATTTGTGTTTCAACACATTACATGCAAAACATTCATACATTTTAGTGCCCAGGCCAACATACAGAAGGTGATCTGTTCAGCGCTGAATGCTTACAGTGTGCACACATATGAGGGTATGCATGCATGTAGTATAACACCAGTCTTTAATTTTCTTCTCAGTTTGACAGCTTAACCAAAATAAAGGCTGATTTATATCGAGGCTAAAAAGTGCTACCAGACTAATTCAGTACTAACAGCCACGTTTCCATGGTAACACTCGGTGACACCTGCTGACCAGTGGCAACAATAAAAAAAGAGGAAAGCAGGGATTATGATTTGTGGTTTCTTAACAGTGTTGAACATGAGCAATGAGAAAGAGTAAAGTGTTCAAGAAAAAACATCCAGAATGACAGATGAGTCAGCAGAACTGAAACCTGCCACATCAACTCTCTGAACCTCAAAACCTTCAGGCAGGTTTGAATGTTATCTCCAAAGAAAGTCGCCAAAGCCGCACACCACTAAAAACAGACAAAATCCTCATCAACAGTCCTTGAATTACTCATCTGTGACATGCTGTTCCACTGAAAACCTAAAATGTTAAAATTGTGATATTTCAGTAAGATTATTTTATTCTGCACACATCCTCCCCCAAAAATCATTTATGTTCACCAGATTGTGTAAAAAAACTGAAAATGCTGCGCTCCTTCGTAAAACTGTGAAGCCATTTGTAGCTAAGCTGCAACCAACAGTAACATCAGTAAACATCTAGGACTTTTTGACTAAAATGGGCTGAACTGCAGGCTGTGTTGACACAGAGTAGATAGGAGACAAGTTCAGAAACAAATTTCTATTCAGTACTGGTAACACCTGTGGGTACATGTTTAAATACAGATTTTTTTTCTAATTTTGTAAAACAAAAATAATCGAAGAAATGAAACTTTTTTTAATGATTTTTGGCATAATAACTGTTTGGACACATTTTTTGACTTCTGTCTACTTCTAGCCACTGTTGTGCTGTTCCATAGAGGTGCAGGACTTTATATTGTAGTTAAAAATGAGCCTACATTGAGTCAAAATCTGCAACACAAGCAACAAAACTGCCCGGAAACTGCTTGGTGTTCACAGGTCATTGCATTTCATGTCTGCTACACCTCTGCACTGCACTGAGATTTTACACTATGTGAGTTTTTTGTTTGCATATTTTATTGCTCCACTCCTCACTGATTTTTTAGCAAAAATGTCCTTGCAATTTTTCCTCCAGAAAAATACGTTTTTCTGCTAAAATGAAGGGAGATGACTGGAGTGATGCAGTGACAGAATGAATTTGGGATCCATCGGACACCTCCATGGTGGTACTGGATGATAGATAAGAATTTAAACATTTAAAGTGCTTGAAACATATGAACCGTATTGTATGGACAGTAGTACAGTCTTTAAAGGAAATACATTCACAAGTTACCACAGGCACAGCTGTATACTTATGAAAATGCACAAGCAGCTGAATATAGCTGAGTTAAAGCAATAATGTCAGAAGTATTCAATACACTTACATATCTGTGTTACACTGTCACCTTAATGCTGATATGAAGTTGTGAAAACTTTTATATTCTCTGTACAGAATCTTGCAGATAATCGCCTTAATGTGGCATTACATTGCAGTGACACTGACTAATTTCTGCTTCTGCGCAGCAGCTTCAGACTGCCAAGTGAATAAAAGCACCAGAGAATGCCTCTGTTCTCCACCCACGCTGTCTCCACATTCTCTACAGAGACTCTCAGAGGTGTCATAAAAAGTAAAAGGTGAAACAGCCCATGATGACATTATTACGTTTGCGATAGTCAAACTATTCACTAGAGAGACAACAAGAAGAGACAGCTCATTTTTGGTGGACATTTTTTTATGTTTATTTTTGTCTATCTCTTCTACATACTGGAAGAAAATAAAATATTAGTTATAATATAACACCACAAAGAAGTCAAAAACTAATCAGAGTTTATCAAAAACACTTTGAGTCATTTTTGACCAAAAAAAGGAGCATTATATTCTAGATAAAGGTGGTATTCATTGTAGAGCTGTTGCATTTTGGTTTCATTATGTTACACAGGCGTTGCGGTTATTGTGTGTAACCTCCACACTTCATTCATTGTTGAAAGATTATCTGTCTCAAAATGTGCACAAGACAGATCACAAAATACTCAGTAAATCAATGTGTGAAAATAAAGCTTTCAATATCTGAATGTAAAAATTTCAGGAACTAAAAATAGCACAATTTATTCACTTTGCATTTTTAAATCTAATGTTCTAATGGCTTTTTAGAAGTAGTCACACTGTATGTTCAAGTGTTTTCTTTACTCCCAGGAAACCATTTCAACTTTGAGCAGAAGTTAAAACATCACTGACTTTGGAAGTTTTTCACTCATGTGCAATGACATGAAATCTGTGCACATAATGAGACATAAGTCAGTTGTCTTCATAGTTTGTCCCAGTTTTCTAACTGCTCTGCAGCGAGGCGTGTGTGCAGCAGTTTCCCCTGTGACACCGACAGTGTGTGATGGTAATGATGACCCCGAGGATGAGCCCACATTCCTCTCCCCAGCACGCTCCCTCTCTCTCACATCTCTACCATGCAGACCCCCAGCTGTCATGTAATAAATGTTCAGCGCCATAATCAATTTGCAATGCTTGGGGAGCATCTCTCTTGATTTAGCCTGTAAAAAGAGGGAAAGAGAGAGAGAAAGGGATGAGGCAGAACACAGAAGACAAGAAGGGTTCCTGTGAATGTGGTGAGAGCGTGAGGCGAAGAAGAGGGAACCAGGGGGGTCTATTAGAGAAAAGACTTCCTGTGGCGTAAATAGTATTCATGGATGACAGAGTGGTCATGGAGGATAGACGAGGGTCTTCTTCTCTGTGGACTTCGAGTTGACTCATTCTTTGCCTGGCTTTTCTTCATGACGTGGCTCGCCGAGGGGCTCCTTTGTGCCTTAGCAGCAGGTAGCAATGGAGTGGCAGGTCAACTCTTGGGCCAGCACAGCTACCCCGTTCTCCCACTGACCCCTGCTGAGTGTTTTTCTGTGCAAAGTGAAAGTGTAATATTGTGTGCGGGTGTGGGATGTAGGAGAGGAGACTTCACAGAAAACCACAATTTAAAAACCCAGATACCTGTAGCACATGTTCTTCATTTGGTCCAGGTTTTAAAACATTTTAGTCTGTTTTTTTTTTTTTTTTTTGATCTGGTGCACTTATTTCAGGTTAGTAAGATTTTATTTGAGTTTTTTGTTAAATAAGGAAAAGAGGAAAACAATAGTTACCTCCACCGCACATCTTTAACCACAGCAGCCACAGCTTTCACGTTATAGGTTCTCTAACTGATTTGATGCTTTTCATCCCAGACAGTTTTCTTTCTCTCCCCATGGTAACTCGAACAGTTTTCCCAGTAGGTGGTTCACTCAGCCACGGGGCTGCAGAATGGAGTTGCCCACATAGCAGGCAGCCTAATCGAATAACTGCCTCAGCATGGCGCCCAGCGTGAGTGTTGTCCCCAGAGGGGAGCTTGACCGGAGACTGCAGGTACCTTTCATTGCCGCCTGGCAGGTCGGCTCCTCTCCCTAGAGTCCTGCTGCTAGAAATTTGTCGGCCCCCTCCAGCTTTCTTTCTAGGAGTGTCATCTGTGGGGCCCCTGATGGGAGATTTGTTGATATGATAACTCGATTAGACTACAGGATGGATGACGTGGTGGCAGCAGGCCGGTCAGATGCACACAGGGAGGTGGTGACTCTCCTCCTTAACCTCTCCTCAGGAGCCTGGTGCTCAGCACCTGCCCTCGGCTAATCAGCCTCCCTGCCCAGGATGGAGGCTGCAGGAAAGGTTGAGGTCAGGGCCTGTTAGATGTGAGGGATGGTGCAACTCAATGTTGGCCTGCAGCTTCTTAGCCTGAGGATGTTCCGGATACTTTCATTTTGTTATTGGCTGGAATGTCACCCAGGAGCACCACACAGGGAAGGCATCTGAAAAATCCAAAGTGCCTCTCACTGTGTTGTCTATTGAAAAATCCCCAACAGAAGAGGCAGTCGTTCAGTTAACTTTCTGTTTAGGTCTGTTGTGTAAGTTGTTGTAATTATTCATGTACAGAGGTAGGGCTTTGTGATTTTATTATCACTGATATGTGACAGGGTGCCCAGTTTCTAACTGAGCTCGTCATTTGAGGAATGTACAATAATTAGATGTAAAAATTATAAGCTCCGCCGCTTATAATTCCAGCTCACCACACAGGAGCTTTGTGAGATTTTTCAACATGTCATCTCTCTACAATGCAACTCCACTTCAGCTACATTACACAGCTGAAATCAGCAGGTATTAAAATTCTCAAGGGTTTCATTAGCTGGGCTAGCAGAGGCCATAAAGCTTTCCTCACAGGTTTTCACCACTGTTAGGACAGCCAAAGACACTTCCAGATGCACAATACCTTCTCTGTATCTCCTCCAGGTTATTTGCTGCACGGTGCACTGGGGCCACTCAAGTCAATTAAGTTCACATCTCCACTTTGGCCAAACAAGGGATTGTGGCGAAATGAGGAGCGCTAAAGACCAACAGGAGCCTCCCCTTCCCAGCCCGGGCATTGAGGAGCAGCAAAAAGGACACCAAACAAAGGGCGGCCCCTCTGTGTCTCAATGACTCCTCTCTTTGTTGCCTTCTTGGGCCCCATAAAGGAAGAGGGACGCTCTTGTTTGCCCAGGAGGTGGTTTAATGGCCCCTGGTAGAACAATGGCACCACATTCAAACCATCCAGAGGGGCTCATTATATGAGACCATCCCAAAACGCAGGGTCCCTGGACGTTCCCACTGGAGCACCGGGTGAATGGTCCTGATGGGCGGGGCGGGCCAGGGAGGCCATACAGGGGGGAGAATGGAGACCATTGAGGTGACAAGCAGGTTCCATCTGCCCCCAGTGCCTCCTCACCTTGCATCACGACAGCGAGGGGCCTCTTGGTGCACAAAGGGCAAATTTAGTGTGTCGAGGTGGTTTAAAACACTCACTTTAGAAAAGACCATTGAAGGAAATATCAACACTGTAGACCAGGGAATGGTGCATTCAGCCTCTGCTGCCCCCTTCCCATTGACAGAGTTCCTTTTCCTTTCAGTCCTTTTCTCCTTTTAGCTCCATTCAAGGCCCACTTCTCTCATCTCCCGAGCTCTTCAGTCCAGGCCATTTTTCCCATACCTTGCAAAGGGGCGGATGACAAGAATTAAGTTAGTTCTGGCCCGGCCCAAAGGTTTTGTCCTCTCTGAGTTGTGGCAGGTAACTGTGGCCATGATGAAATGGATCATCAATCACCAGCCAATCCTCTCTGGTGATGTGACACTAGCTCCAAACCCCAAAGGTCAGCAGATGTCAGTACGAGATACTGTTTTGGCAAAACATATCTCAATATTCATCGAGATGTGACTGTTGGTGTCGTTTGTGCTTTTCCAACATTGGTGTGATGGTGTGTAAACATTGTGCCGAGATGAGAACCAAAACTTTTTGTTTCTTTCTAGTTATGTCAAAATTCCAGTCGATTTTGAGTCCTTCGTCTTCAGACATTGCGCCACATGTAACTCACATCGAAGTCAATGTCTATACTTTAATCATAGAGATGTAGATGAGCAATTAAATTCCAATCTGCAGTCAACATAAATACATGAATTTTTTATCAAACAGAACAGTCACATTTGCTTTTGGTGAACAAAAATCTCCCATAAGCCAACCTCTGAGTTATAATTACAATAGAAAGTCTGATTTAATAGATAACAGATGGCGTTTGCACATATTCACACACAGAAGCTTTGTAGTCCAACAGTTCTGTTTTAACCGAACCACTTGGCGGCAGTAAATAAGTAAAGGTATACAGTACTTTTTACAAACATACCCTGATGATAGTTAATTAGTTTTCTTTATTTGCTCAGATTTTCCAAAACTTCTGACCCTCTAGTTACAATTGTACATCTGCCAGACTGTGTCTGTCTAGTTTTATACAGTGATGGGAAGTGAAGTTGTTTGGAAAGGGGAAAAAAAACTTGATGAAAGACAGATTCTTTGTTTAAAACTGACTGTGAATGACCACCTTTAAAAATCATCCTTTTAAAGTCTGTATAAAAGTAAGTTAACTTGTAATGACTAAAATTGTATCTGATTTGTTGAACTAAAGGATGATTATGGAGTATAATTTATATGTTTAAGTTTCTTTCTTTCTCGAAAGAATCTGACTACTTTTACACCTGCTGCTGATATATACTCTTATTTTGAAGATTCAAAACATTATCTGCACGCTTCATGAGTCTGACCTTCTGTGGTTTATTGTTGGCTGCTTTCATTGTTTGTGATGATAATGATATCGTTAGATGTCAAAATTGGTTCAAATGTGTTCCTTTAGAGTTTCTTTCACTGTGAGTTGAAGCACATTATCCAGACTCTCAGCAGAGATGACACCGCTGGCCAGCAGTCGCTTTATCGACTTATATGAAGTCTATTCAGCGTTGATTTTTTTCATGGGCCCTTAACGATGAAAACGATGATTAAGCGCTCTGAAATAATTTCTCAGGACCCTTCAGGTTAAGGCCATGGGAACAGCAGTTGCAAAGGAATCGACACAATCATCCATGTCTAAGAGCATGTCTCTGGGCCTGAGAAACGTTCTGTCTTTGCGGCCTGTCTGAGGGACAAGGCCTTCATGGTCACCACACCACTCCTAGCCTTATAGTCTCCAGGACCGCATCTCCCAGACACCCCACTGTGCAGCTAGCCGCTAGTGCTGGAGCTCCCACTGGGCAGACTCAGCAGGGCGGCGGGCAGCTCCCCAGGGGCCGCATCGGACCTGTTTTGCGCCAGGCTTTTGTGCATGTGTCTCCGTATGTGTGTCTGCACTCTAGAGCGTATATATCTGTACACATAATTAAGAATAAGTATGTTTTTGGTTATCTGTGTATTTTTTTTAGCATTTGGCCCAAGTCTGAGTGGAAGGAAGACATTTTACCACCAGATGCCTTCACTCCCAGAACTCTTAGCGGGAGGCCAGTGAAGCCCCGCTGTGCCACCACAGTAGGAACATACATCTCGCCGCAGGGGAAGGCCATTGGGCGTAATGACGAGACACATCAGTCTTCCTCTCAGCCTGGCCTGACATGCCCAAGTGTCTTGTTCATGGTGGCATATCCGTGGCGAAAGAATGCATATGGTAGGGGTGCTTTATGAAGCCCTGTGGGAACCTGTGTTCACTCTCAGCGGTGGAGAGCATTTAAAGACTGCTCAGCGCAGTCGGTGCCGTTTAATCGCTTAGCGGGAGGTTGTGATCTTATTTCCCTGTGCATGATTCCCCTCCCGTGCATGCAGTTGTGTAATCAAGCATTTGTCTTACTTACTAACTTCTCAAGAACTGGCGCAGTTTAAAGTGGTAAATCAGTTGTCATACCTCAAATGGTTTGAGCAGAACTAAGTTTGCGGGTTTTGTAACTTAGCCAAAAATACAGAGGGAAGGCAAGGAGGGATAAAACAGCCTCAAGTACTGGTGCTGAGTTTTGGTTTCAGAGAGCCTCGTGAAGAAAACAGGCAAAAACAGGGTGGCAGGTGGACTTTGAAATCGCCTACGAAGGCGTCGCAGTCTTCGAGCCTAGAACATGGCTGTTTTTGGTATTTCAGTGATGATACCAGCGAGACTCTGCTTCCTTCCAAAAAGGAGAGTAGCACATCAGAGGTCACTCTGTTCTGCCTCGCTAGCACACAACTCCCTCCCCCACTTTGCTTTCAACATCTCCATCACTGGGAGCTATCCACTGCTGCAGATTATATAATGACAAGCATTTTACTTCTGGAGCTAAAGCACATCAGAAAATGAAGCAAACAGAGGAGAGAGATGGAGGAAGCAGAGGCAAGAGCACAGAATAAAAAGACAGGGGCCCATGCGTGGCCATGGATGACTCCAGAGGTTGTTTTTGCATGAAAGACTGCTTTTCACTCTCTCTCCCTCTGTCTTTGTCTCCATCTTTCCTTCTCTTTATTCCTTGCTTGCTGTGTGGAGAGCGAGTGGTGCTTCGCTTGCCTCCAGCCAGGAGGTAAAACTGAACTGCAGAGCCAGGCTGCCAAATGATGAAAGACTCTGGCATCCAGGGATGCTCTGTGCCTGGACCAAGAGCTCAGAGCGAGAGAAAATGCTCGCTTTTCAACTTAACACTTTTTTCCTACTACATTTCTTCTCTCTTGCTTTTTTTGGTGTCGGTTTTTCCATCATCAGGGCAAGCCATTTTTTTCTTTCTTTTTTTTGTTTATTTTTTTTATGAGCGCTTACACCACAGCCTTGGAGCAAGAGCCCCTCATGGGAGCCGGGTGGATGGATGGAAGTAGTGAAGAGGAGGAGGGCAAAAGGATGGGCAAAGAAGTGTGTGTGTGTGTGTGTGTGTGTGTGTGTGTGTGTGTGTGTGTGTGTGTGTGTGTGTGTGTGTGTGTGTGTGTGTGTGTGTGTGTGTGTGTGTGTGTGTGTGTGTGTGTGGTTGTGGGGTAGCAGGGATGCAGTCTGAACGTGGGTGTGCAGTTTTTTCTTATTGCTGCGCTACATCCTCCACCCCACAGCACCCCCATTGTTTGAACACAGTGATTTTAATGTTTTCAGGACTAAAATTAAAAAGTCTTCAGTTTTTCCATAAATTTTATTGCCACATTACCCGGTTCATAATAGCAACTTGCGAACAAAAATACACAGGATGTTCTGTTCCTCTGCTACTTTCCAAGAGGTTTATTGACAGGATTTTGACAAATTTATGTTACTAAGATTTAAAATCACTGGTTCAAAGATGATTTATATTCATTCAAAAGACCCTGAAAACACTAAGTAAGCCGGTCATACTTTTATATTAGATTCTTCCACTTCATCTATTGTTATTTTTGATCTGTAACCACCTGCAGTTGAGACAAAATTATTTTCCTCTTTTGGAATTTTACTTCTCTTGTGATAAAGTTTGCCAGAAGTCAAACTCTGAAAGGAATTCAACCTAATATGGCTCAGTTTAAATTGAAGTTCGTCTTTTATGGCTGCTGTTTAGTTTGTCAATACCTTGTACATTTTTAACTGTCTATAAGAAAAACTGTTCAGAAAAGCTTTTTATAGACATGCTTATGAACTTCATAACTGCAACTTTTCCAGTAATTAAAATTAAAAATGCTTTTATCTGCTACATGTCACTAAGCAGATAAAAAAAAAAAAGCCAATCATTCAACACTTGTTAAAAGTGTTATGGAGTAATCAGATGAGTTCAGAAATCAGACATCTCAGCAGCACCATAACTGTCTAATCCGGTCAAACAGTTCAGAAAGTTCAGGAGTCCTGCTACAATCAAAATAGGAAGAGTAGAAAATGTAACTTTCTGTTAATTTCACAGCATCTGGGAGTGTCATCTTCAACTCATAGTGAGCATCCGGGTCTCTTTTCTGTAGAAGCAGCAATGCCATTATTATTACAGGGTCTGACCTCATAACATTTTCATAATATTTTTAACACTGCACATGTAGCTTTCTGTTGCACAAATTCTGCTGTGAGACTGTGCAACAGAAAAAAAATTAATAATTTAAAAAAAAAAACTTGATGTGTCAAAAATTGTTTTGACTAAATTGTTCATAATTTTTTTGTGAAATAATTTACCAAGAGCAATATTACGCATCCCATGTCTGAAAAGGATCCATTTTCTGAGCTGTTCAAGTGACGGCATTCTGTCTCTCAGACAGAGGTTACTTTTATGCTATTGTTCCTTGCAGCTTCATTCAGACAGGCCCACCACAGTGAAGGAGAGAGCCACAGGACACATGCAATATTTGTACTCCATGTGAGATTGGACACTACATCAAGTGATGTATAATATTGCACTAAAAAACAAAAGCCTAAATCTTGAATAAAAGCAACTTGTCACACTTTCCAGATAACTAAGTGTAGTTTATTTATGATTTGCTAAACACTGAAAGTTCTGTCCATGTGTGACGATAACCTAACTGCTACTTTAGCCAATAAAACATAAATATTCAGACAGCTGTTATGGAACTCAGGACTGAGCCTGATGACAGCCGCTATGTAACAAATTATTTCACTACAGCTGAGAAACTGTGACTCTGTGTGCAGCAGCTCAGCTGAGGTAAAGAAAAGTATACAGTGTGACTTAGTGTGAGATCCTGATCTCATATGGATCCTGCAGCTTTCTGAAGCTATTAATGTACTCAGAGGAAAGACTCCCACTAACAGCTGGAAGCAACAAAGCGAGCTTCAATTGCTTTGTCAAAACCTGGATTACATTCAATCTGGTCTCATTAATGTGACTTGTTGCAAACTGTCTTTGCTGTGATAAATAAATTTTTGTATGTTTGCAATAGATGTGAAATTGTAGGCCAAAGTGAACGAGGAAGGTGTTTTGTGGTTATGGCATGCAAACCATGTCTCTGACTCTGTGATGTTTTTGGACCAATATTAGTGCTGAAATGTAGAAAAAGCATTTCTCAAATCACTACAAACAACTCAAATATGTCACTTATGGGTACCTATGCATGACTGTGACGGCATGCAGTTCAGACTTGTGCCATGCTGAAAGTAATACGGAAATCTTACAAGTCCTGACAGTAAAAAAAAAATGACTTGGTGCGTATTCAGACATGAAGTCGACACACTGAGATGCCGTCATATTATTGGAAAGCACTGTCTGTCTGAAAGAGGCTCTAGACATTCAGAGCTCTGTTTACAAAAACTAAAGTAAAACTGAAAAAATATGGACTAAAATTCACACAGTATGAAGTGTTCTCCTGCTGTCCTTCATTCCGTGAGACACCGAGTAGCCCAGCAGATAGACTGAGTATATTTATTTGGGAGTGTGTGTGTACACCGTGGCTGGATTCAACCACAAACACAGAGGAATCCCCTGATTCTCAGGTCAGGCTGCAAGCGCCCTGCAAAGACTCTGGTTCCCTACCATAATCCTGTCTCAAACAGAGGGGAAATGTGATGCAAGGTGTCGGCAACACCATCAAGATTGTGTTTTTCTGTCTTACTGTAAAGCTACTCCCTTCAAAATTCCATCCAGGGGTGTAATCCTCCATCTTACACTATTCCTTCTATTCATCACACTCAATTTTTCATCCCTGTGTGAAGAAGGGAAGGTGAGGAAACTGGAGGAAAGACTTGACTGTGTTTGTATGTGTAACAAAGAGAGTGTCGCCAGCAACATAGTCAGCGAGGGGGCTCAAAGAGAGAGTGAGAGCAGAAAACAGTGTGTGTGTGTCTACATCTGCCAATGCAGATATAGACACACAGTCGGTGAGGAAGGCTGTCTGCTGTCTCCTCTTCGTTTCCTCAGTCTGATTTAGTCTGCCGCCCTTGCTCATCCACACATGTATTACCGTGTGTGTATGTGTGCGTATAAGTGTGTAACTTTAGTGCATGCATAAAAAAGGAAATGAAGTGCCAAGCAGTGGCCAAAGTACAGATCCAAAACCAAATCAGTCTCATGTGTGGAGCCTGGATGAGGTGCTGGTGGTGTGTGTGTGTGTGTGTATGTGTGTGAGATGTGTGGTGTGCGTGTGTGTGCGTGCGCTTTGGTGGTGGGGGGCTGTTTATGTATTACACTGTGTCGATGGTGAGGCCCTAAATTGGAGCCATGCTGTCGGGCATTAGGTCTTTACTGCAAAAAATATAAATTTCAACAAGACTTTTGTCTTCTTTCCAGTTTGGAGAACAATTTAAAACAACAACTTTATTTTAAACAAGTCTGTCAGTATGAGTGAGAGCAACGTATGGGCTTCCAATCAAGATTAAGCAGCTTCCTCTAAAGCAAGAGAGAAAAATCTAAATTTTTTCAAGGTTCACCAAAATAAAAGAATAATTGTTTGATTCTAAAAAAATATTTTCTGTTGGAAAGAAGTCAAAATTATTATGATACTTAAATGAATAAGTCCAATAAGTCAAGGTTCTCTCGAGTAACATGTGAATGATACAGCTATTTTTAGGAACGTATGCAGGGGCGGATCTACTGGGGTGGCATAGGGTGGCAACTGCCACCCCTACAAGATACCTTGCCACCCCGGCTGCCACCCCAGTTCTGAACGATCTAATTCAAAAATATGTATATGAAAGGTTGTGGCCGGCCGTAAAGAGCGAAAGTCCAGGAAAGACGAATAACGAGTGAAACTCCGATGTCCGAGTGCTTTCGAATGCACCATGTAGACGTCAAGTCCCGTACAGCCTATGCTGCTACAGATACGTGGTGACACGCCCCCCTGAGGGGGCTGATCTTAGACCTCACTCATGTGGATGACAGCTGGACTTCGGTGTGACAGTAAGACACTAGTTAGACTGGGTTAGACTACATGCTAATATAACTGTTCACAATGTATTAGACGCTAATAGTGTCTAAATTCACATAAAGTGTTTGCTTGCGAGACGAGCCACGGTTTCCAGTGACTCTGAGTCTTGCTAATTTTTACTTCTGTAGCTAACTAATGTTAGAAAACAGCCACAGAAGGATGGTGGGGATCATCTGTGGAAGTTTTTCTTTTCTTTTTGATAATTACAACCTGGCCCTGCGACAGACTGGCGATCTGTCCAGGGTGTCCCCTGCCTTCGCCCGAGTCAGCTGGGATAGGCTCCAGCCCCCCCCCCCCGCGACCCTAATGAGGATTAAGCGGTGTATAGATAATGGATGGATGGATGGATGGATAATTACAACCTGTGGTTCTGACAACAGACTGTAAGTCAAAAGAAATCAAACATTCACTAAGACTTTACATGACATTAAAGTGTAATCAAACCCCCAGTCACAGCAGGTTTTCATGTACTGTTTGAAAACTACATCCTCCTTGTTTAATGCTGGTTTTTGTAATTTTGGTGTCAAGGTCATAATAACACCAACACTGATGTGTTTCATCATAGTACAGTCATATCATTTAGTTTACAGCTGAAAAACATTTATATGTTAAGTATCTCTTTAAAGGTTTAAATTGTACACATCAGATTGTATCATAGTTAATAATGAAAATTATCAAAGGAAAAAACAGTTCAGTCAGTGTGATTCTTGTAGGAGACAGTAAAGAATGAAGAGGAAGGGAACCACCACCACCTTTTCCCAGCCTAAAAGAAGAGAGGAGGAAGAGCATCCCAGAGAGGAGATGGAGGAGGAAGAGTTCAGAGAGAGAGAAAGAAATGAAGGCATGCAGAGCTCAGACAGCGAAAGGTAAATCAGACTATCTCTGGTCCAGCTGGTCCACATGTTATGAATATTGCTTTAGTATAATATATCTGAGTAAGAAGTACACCTGTCACAATAATTACCTTTTTGGACAAATTATTATCTGATGTAGTTAGTCTTTATTTTTAAGATGATAAGTAGATCCTTAATTCTTAAGAATATCCAAACATTGGAATTATAGAAATATTGTAAGAAATGTCTCAAATAAAGAGCATCAAAAAATAAAACCACAAATCTAAGACAATAAATAAAATTATCTGGACTCTGAATCTGTTCTAGATGAATTGATAATGTTATCATTGTGGCAGGAAGAACATAAGTATAGATCACACAAATGCAGATTTCCCAAAACAGTGCATAAGAGAGACATTGTCTAGTCTCAATCTAATTTGTTGCTAAATTTAAGAAACATTTTTAACATATCTAGCATTTGGTTTCTTCAAAGTGTATAAGGTTGATTTTATTTCAGTTTAAATATTTTCCCCTTTCTGCTAGACATATCAAATCACATATTGTGATTGACAGCTAATAAGAACAACTCATGTTTAGGATTGACTGACAAATACAAATGATATTTACTTATTTAACATACTTATTTCAGCAGTATTTGCGCCAATTTGATAACGCCTGCTGGTTGGTTTCATCCAAATCTGTCATTCCATTCTTTAGTAATGTTGCTAACAGACGGACAGACAAACCAATGCCAATCCTCACATAACTCTGCCAAGGAGGCGGAGCCATATATATATATATATATATATATATATATATATATATATATATATATATATATATATATATATATATATATATATATATATATATATGCCACCCCCTAAAATGTATCTGCCACCCCTTTGCCAACCTATTAATTTTTCTCTAGCTCCGCCCCTAAACGTATGAATGCCATTAGTCATTTTTGGCATGTTATTTGGTGGCTTAGTGGCAAGAGATACAGGCAGCCATACAACCTAAGCAATATGAAATTATGGTTCATGACATTTCTCTCATCTCACTCCAAAATTTCTCCTCAGCTTCATTTTCTCTCACCTTATACCTTTAAAATACATATTATTTCCAGTGGCTACAGTCCAGGAGTTGGATATGGTGCAGGGAGGTATGTAGTGGTGGATGGGTCGTATAATGTGTTCATGGGGTTGGGGAAACAGGCAACCAGTCACCCAGGCAGCCGGCAGAGGCCAGGAAGGATCAGTGCAGTCCTCCATGTGTAGCGGATGTTTTCCAAAAGCCGAGCAGCCAGCTTGGCCACAGCTGTCCAAACCGCAGGCCCTGGGAGAAGATGAGGAGGAGGAGGGAGCACTGGGGAAGGAGGAAGGAGGCTCAGGGGGGCAGTGGGGAGGGTGGCGGGCTTGGCAAAGGTCAGACAGGCTGAGGCGGCCGGGAGTGTGGGAACTGTCCGGGAAGGCATGTGCGAAATGCTCAGAGACGAAGTATCATCTTACAGCCAGACCGCCTGAGGGAGTCGAGTGCAGTGTGCCTGCATGTGTAAGTGTGTGTGTTCATGTCCTCTGCGTACCTCTCAGTAGGTGAGTGTGTTTGCAAGTACATTTGGGTGGCTACCATGAGTTTTGGGAAAAGAGGGTAAGCATTTTGATATGAAAAGATAATGAGTAAAGATGCACTGGAGCACGAAGAGAAGAGGAAATAACTCAGAAACCCCTATATTTTACACACAACACACACACACACACACACACACACAGCTGTGAACATTCCTGCTGTTGAATAGGGTTGTCTTTGAGTGCAAGTCATGTCAGCACTAAAGTCTGTGTACAGAGGTATGTAGCACATGTGTGTAACATGAATTCATGTCAGGGGAGCACTGACACTCTTAACTGCCCCATCATAGAGAAATTAGCCTCCTGCACCATTAATATTGTTGTGGTTTGAAGTAATGTATGGCGTGTGCTTTTAAACTGTGTGTACATTATAAATTGCTGCAGAGAGTCTCGGCGAGCTCCTCAAAGCCGCGGCAGTCAGATTCCCTCACGTTTTGGGAGAAAACTGCGTTCGTAATCGCCCGTGTTTGTCTGCAGCTGAGATGCGCTGATGGTTTTAATGAAACACAGACATCCTTTGTTGAACTTTGGTTGCACTCAAAGACGGGATGAGAAGTTTCCACACACAAATGCACGTGTACAAACACCCTGGCAGTGGTCGTCTGGCAAGCCTGACTTGGCTCGGATGAGGCTCACACATCGCGAGCAGGTGAGGTGAAGCTTGATCCTGCTGTGTAGATGCCTCAACATGCAATCCGCACTCCACCATCATCTTACCCCCCCGCCTCAGTACCCTCACACACACCGAGCCACCTTCTTCCTAATGTCCCTGATCCTCCATCTTAGAGAAACTCAAAAACAGCCAAACAAACCCACACCTCAGCTGCACGGGCTTTCATACACCATCTCAACTTTCTGTGTGTGTGTCTTACTGTCATAACAGTAAGTGTGTGTGTGTGTGTGTGTGTGTGTGTACTGCTAACTCCCACCTTTGTCTGCTCCTCCTACTCCCATCTTTCAGAGGGCCAGGCCTTTGAAGAAGCCTAATCCGGGTTATTTGCTTTCCCATGCTTGTGTCAGGTCCCACTCTGAATTGACTGTGGAGAATACACTCTAGTCTGCCGGCCGCTCCTTCTGTCCCTGATTTATCCGAATAGGATGTGGTCGATGGGCGTATATAAAGCAGGCTGAATGGTGGGTAAATATGATCTCACCGCCACTCTTTTCATCCACAAGGCAACACTCTCACTGTTGCTCAAAAACTTTTATGTAGCCTGACATCCATTCAGGGCTTGTTGCATTCAGCCCGGCTCAATGAGAGGTCCCCAAAGCGCGCCACGCTCACAATGAGGCCCGGTCCATTACAGTAAATAACAGTGGCAGCCGTCGCATTGTTTCCGCAATGCAAGTTGATTTAGCCCACTTAAATAGGTAATTGTTTTAGGGGCAGCGGAGCTTCCTCTCTGGGTAAGAAACCGAACACGGACCCTGATGGAGTATTTCCACTCTCCCTCGCACTCCTGAGGGAAGAGGCGGGAGGCGGGGGGGAGCTTGCAGCTGCAGGATTTAAGCTGTTTTACAGGGAGAAAGGTGAGGCCTGATGGGGACCGCTGGGAGAGAAGAGGAGTTTGATTGGTTAACAAGCATCTATGTGGTTTGTTTGAGATGAGAAAATGCGTGTGTGTGTGGGAAGTGGCTGCATGTGCGCTATATATCTAAATATATCCAGTACGCCAGTGCAACATGTGACGCCTAGATTATATGTATGTACATGTTTGAGTGACATACATGCAGGTTTATATTTATACAAACGTCCTATGTTACTGCACAAGACAGCCCTTTGTGTGTGGATGTTCCTCAGACAGTCAATCTCTCACAGTGGAGTTCCCCAGTGTTACGCATAAGTCATCCCTCTCGCACAGTCACGCAATGGCCATGGCTGCCAAGGCCTCTGCGGCCTCCACAAAGCTGTACATTTTCTGTTCCCAAGGGTCCTCAGAGCTCCAGCCTGTCTTGCTCCAGCCTGGCCGCGGCACACCGCGTTTATGTCCTGTGTAATTGCAGACCTCAGTCTGAGCAGGAGGCCAGCGTCTGTCAAAATAGCTGTGTGTTCCCTTCAAGCAAAGCCTAAATCACATCAGCTCCTGCAGTCAGACCGCGTTTCCCACAACCCCCTGCCTGAACAGGCCAGAGGCCCCTCAGGGCTGCTGATTGGATAAAGGGGAAATGACATTGAAATTCCACTGCGAAACATACAACCACCGCTCATGCACGGCAAAACTATAGCTGCAGCGGTCTAATAAGTCAGGATGCTTTGACACGCACACACAGGCACATGTTTCATGCACCAAAAATCCAAACACATTATTCCTCTTTCATACCCCCCTGAACCAGGCGTGGGGCCCACACTCGGTCCCACACCTTGAGCAGGCAGCCGTGAAATGGGGCCCTGTCTGGGAACTGTTGGCAGGCCTGGTGGAAATAGCAAAAGCGTGGTCCTTGTTAGCCCTGATGACGCTAGCTAGCCCGCTGTCTCTGGGGAGGCTGGTGGGCTGCTGCTGCTACTGCCAGGAGGCTGGGAAAGTAACAGTGAAACATAACCAGATCTGAAGCCAAGAACCAAAGCAGTTAACTTAGCCTATTACATCACCGTAAAGACATTATTTAATAATCGGTTAAGAAGTTGATATGACCTCATGTTTTTTTTTATTACAGTATCAGCAGCTATGACTACATCGCCGGGCCTCGAGGTCACCCAACCCACTGACCTGCTCTGACCAGGGAGGCCTGACCACATAATTCACTTGACCTCCAGCGCGTCTCTCGGCTCCCACCCCCTTTCTGTTCCCCTGTTGGGAAGCAGAGGCAGATCAAGGGGTGGGTGGGGTGATGGGTGGGATGGTGACAGGGGAGCATAAGGAGAGGGGAAAATTCCTGAGTGCTTAAAATCCCTTCACATCCACCCTGGAATCAGAGAATCCAACTCACACTCTGCCCACACAAACCCAGCCCCTGTGACACTCCTGGAATGCTGAAGCTTTTTTTTTTCTTCACCAATTTAGGTAATTACCGCAGCGGTCACGGTGCTCAGAACAGAGACCGTGACCCTGGGCGGTGCAAAGTGACAGCCTGTGTAGCTGAGGCGGCACTCTGCTTTGTGCTGCCGAAACCAGACCTGCCGACAAATTCATCACTGACTTCTCTGCAACGGCCCATATTTGGTGGGTATAATGCCTGCTGACTGGTGTATTGTGTTGCATTGGGGATACCCAACATTCCCATGGAGTGTGTTGGAATGCTGTGTGTGTATAATCAGTCATTGTGTTCAATGGGAAATATTTTGCCCAATTTTCTATATATTGTCTAGTGCTTGATGGATGTTTCTATTATGGGACAACTGGAACAATTCATTTTTGATTTGCCATTCCAGCATAGTTTTAGTTTGAGGTTTTGAGTGGGGCAGATGTTTAACACAGAACATGCAGTGAAACGTGCTCTATGAGTAACCGACACAGCCCCAATCCTGATTGAGTGAGATAATCCCAATATATAGTTTAGTTTGTCAAAGGTTAAAATATCATGCATTAGCAATATTTTCTAATCTTGAGAATTGATGTGCATCTGTTTGTGATTCGGGACTGATTCACTTTTACTCACAATTTCTCTGTGTGAGTGTCTGCAGTCTGAATCTGACCTAACATCTTGCCAGATATTTCTTTTCACAAAGTTTTTCAGAAACAACTTGCCTATGCACTTGCCGTTTGCAGACCTTGTATTATTCACATGTATTGGTTAAATTTATGTGGCTGAACCATTCTGTTTGTTCTTGCCTCCAGGTATGAACCGCCATGGTAGTTTGAGTTATCTCTCACATCTTTGCTGGCTCATCGAGTTATAAATAAGCAAGTCTGTTTTTTGTTTATATTTTCACAGGCAGCCGATGTCTTGTTTTTCCACCCAGTTAAACCAGTTCGTATTTAAATCATAAATTAATGCCTCAACAAAATTTGTTTGAAATTCATCAGACTTAACAAGTCAGTGAATGTGCAGTGGAGAATTGGGGCCTGGACACCATCACACAAGAGAAACTGGGTTAAAACCATAGCTTTCATTGAGCTGCATGTACAGTGCTTTCTGTTTATATGTAGTTTACTGCAGCCATTCAGAACTTTAAGCTGACTGTCTATCAGTCCAGACAAAGCCACAGACAGAATGCAGGTTAAACCTGAACCTAGATACAGTCGTTGTTCACACACACAGGAGTGTCAGAGATCTTAGTGAGTCTGAGGTCACCCTAATATCCAGTGGCACTGACGCAAACCAACGACCACCTGTAATAAACTTCAAAGCCATCGGTGGTGGTATGTCTGGAGTCGGCAGTCATGCCCCCAACTCCGTGGCGGATTCTGCAACCTTCCATCTGTGTGAGGTTCAGGTTACAGTCGGTCCAGTAAAGATCCCATTTCACTGCAGGTGTTCCATCAAAGTGCTGGCTGGTGCACTTCTGGACTCAGACCCTGGATCCGTTAAATGCCTGACTGGCTGCAAAGAGCCAGCCAGTGATTAAACTGCACGCGTGCGCCAGGGCACGATGGAGGGGCTTTCTCTGCAGCACATCTGAGCCTTGTGGCCAGAGGTGTCATCCAGGGGATTCACTCAGACTCCTCCAGGGCCCTCCTCCTTCCTCTCCTCCTCCTCTTCCTTTTTGTTCCCCAGTGCTTGTAATTGAAAATGTATTTATTGCAAGGCCAGAGGCTGGACTGGGGAGAGGGAGGCGCTGCAGCTTAGGAAGATGTGGCTGGGGTGAGGGCCGCAGGGTTTGGCTGCTCTTCAGCACCACCAACTCACTTACGTAGTCAATTTTTTTTCTCTCTCTTTTTTTTTTGGCTGCTTTCTTTGTTTACTGCTCTCTCACGTACTTCTCCTTTCTAACTCCTCTGTGTTTGCTTGTCTTTTCTTTCAGCATCTTGCCTTTCATTTTTGCCCTCCTGTCTCTTTTATCCTTTGTCTCTTTTTATCGCTCTTGATTGGGCGTGTATGAGGTCCATTTCAAATGCAAATGGTGCTACTTGGATTGATACAAGTTTTGTGCTGCCAATAGCAATTTGTTCAAAGGAGAGTTTTGTCCATTTTAAATCCTGTTTTTTTCTGTCTTGTTTGATCGTCTCTGAAGATTGTCTATAAAGAAATATATGAACTCTACCAAGAAGAAGATGGAAGTTCTCTGCAAAGTTATTTCCAGAAAAATATTTATTTTTTTCCAGGTTTTGTCATCCTTTACATGTTGAACCTCATATTTGATAACTCAACACATATCCTGGAAGAGATTGTTGGTTTTATTAATAAGTGGTGTAAAAAATGTGTGAAACTGCCCTGTTTTTGCAACAAGCAAAAAAAAAATAATGGTGTAGAAATGTATGTTTTTTTAATTCACTGGTCAAATAAGGTGGAGAGACATATTTTTGCCATATTATGGAACTTTAATTTCTATCAGTGTTGAAATGAAAAAAAAAACACACATACAAATCTCTTAATTCTTCTCTTTGTAACTTGGACCAGACTTCTCTGCCAAATGTGGATTCAGATGAAACAAGTTGTCCACAAGTATTTGTGGCAAACCTCACAGGTAGACTGACGTGTGACTGACAGAAAATTGAAATATACTCGTTGTTTACGGGGAATACCTTGGCTCTGGTGTCCTCTTTGGTAGTCTGAGCACTCTCCAGCTCCCTATTAGACTGAAGCTAAACTGTGAAACAAAAATGGCCTTTCCCTCAACAGACCTCTTGAGGGGCCCTCATAAAGCGTGATTATGTTTTACGAGTTCCCCTCTCATTCCCAGGTCTGGTTCATTGGGGAGAGCAGTGCAGCCACCGGGCCTCCTGGCTTTATCAGACCTGTGGACGGGGAAGAAGGAGGGGAGTGAGAGGTAAATGAGGTGCTGGAACTTTTCTCTCCCAAATCCTCTTGGTGTTTGTGCAGGCACAAGGTAGAAAGACATAATCAGAAACATATGTCATGTAGGTTTTGATTCTGTCTTGCAAATTATGCCCACAGCAGTGCTTTCTTCCTGAATTTGATATTTGGCATGCTGATGAGGTCTAGTGGCAAGGGCTTCTATTCAATAGTATGTTAAACTCTGATTCAAAGATGTTCAAGGTTTGCGGCTTTTGAATGAAAGAAACTATTCCAAACAGAGTATCTCTTTCATTGTTATGGTATTGAGTATATATAGTGACATGAATAGTGGGTTGACTGAGTTTACAGCCGGGGTCAAATGAAATAAAGCAGCTGCAGTGAAAGATGTCCTTTAAACTCAATGTGCAGTAGCAGCAGATATATAGTTGAAAGTGAACCTGCTTCTAATTGTACCTCTGATCAATTTAAAAGAAATCCTCTGGAATTAGTACTTGTGTGGTCTGTACCAGGAAGGGCTACAGGGCATCTTCAGTATGCCCTATTACCTCTCCTTCCCTACATCTGTCTCTGCTTCACTAAATCATCAGCAGCTTCACTTACAGCAGCAATGAATTATAATTTATATATACATATATTTTATGTCTGCTCTTTAACAGAAGTGTAGGAACATCTGAAGTGAAGGTTGCAAACTGTGTCTCTTTTGTGGAGAAGTACTTGGAGGGCGGATGGTGCAGGATGGTGTGAGTGCGCCTTGAAATCACCCACAAAGGGATTCAAGGCACAGCGGTAGCCCTTGGCTGGGGATTGTTATCACTTGCATCTGCTGCCACTGCCTCCAAGACACACTGGCTTAAAAACAGCCCTCCTGGAAACTGTTGATGAAGATGAAGTAATAGTAAAAAAAAAATGCTGAAGCACAATGGTTGACTGAAAGAAAATCACCCCTGCAGAAGGCTGATTGGTAGCTGGCCGGCAGCAGCAGCATGACATTGATGGCATTTCTGGAATAAGATAGAGAGCCTGCACTACGATGAAATGATGGCTGCTATAGCATTGTCTGTGTCGCAATTCTTTGACTTCCCTATGACGAATCCCAGTAACACAGACACTTGGCAGACCAAAGTGGGACACTTTGCGCTATAGAGGACTTCTGCGTATGAGAAGCCAAAGGGAACCTTTAAAAACGAAGCAAGATGTAATGCAGCTTTTTTATGCTCATTCTGGGCCTGTGATAGCTGCAGTGGCATGGATTTGTATCCCAGCTACACTGAAAGGACTGCTGAACTGGATGGAGCTTTAAAGCGAAGCAAGAAAGCTCTGGAAAATCGGCCCTCAAAGGCACATTTCAACTGGAAAGCATTTCTTTTAAGCTGTCACTCCTTGGTTGTTGACAATCCTATTATGGCACCAACTTATTGTAATTAAGAGGGAGAAGAGATATATGGGCAAAAACGCATTCATCGGGCCATCTAAGACACAAAGAACCTTGTCGTTGTTCTGTGTTTGGGGGCAAACGAAGTGCTGAGCAGCCAGATCACCTTATTTGCATTGACATGTGAGTGATGTAAACGGTATCTAGAAGCCAATTTTCCTTTCTCTAGCTGTCCCTCCATCCCTTCACTTGCGGGCACCACTTTAAAGAGACGTAATGGAAAATAGGTTTTATGGCTTTTCTTCTCTCCCATTTTTAGAGGTCAGAGAAATGGAGGCTTCAAAAGAAAAATCCTGAGGAGGTAACGATCCCTCACCTCATCAACCCCTCTGCTAAAGTCTAAATACGTTTTGCACTGAAATTGTGCCCAAAGCCCAATATAAAGCAGCTAGGAGAGGATTGTGAGCGGCAAGGCCATATGCTGCTATTTATTTGTGCGAGAATAAGAGGATTGTGTGTCTTTCTTCTTCACTCTCGCCACAATGGGCAGCTTTTGAAGTAGGAGCAGATGATAGCCGCAGTCCTCGACAGTGCCATCAGCTGCCATTGTCGTAACCGAGAGATGTCCTAAAATTTAGAACTGATGACAGTAATACAAAGCCCCATGTGCACTGTGGGTGAGAAGTGTGCACATGTGGTTATTCTGCAAATGGTATTCTCTCCCTGGGTGCACTGAGGCCAGACCTTTGAACTCTCCTCTCCTGACATGCTCCCTCACAGCCTGGAGTGTGACAAACCATGTTTAAAAAATTAAATTAAAATTAAACTTAGACTTAAAAATTGTGCTAAGATTATTGGCTCTTTATTTACCATGTCAAAGGCCAGTGATGTCAGGGGTCATGGTCTGGCAGGCTGCTCATGACTTTTACTTTGCACGTCTTTGCACCTGATACTTTTCTTTGCCTCTTTGATCTCCGCTCTTTACTCTTTTTCCACATGGAGACATCCTGTGTTACAAATGAAGGTGCTGAGAGGGTCAAAATATCAAGGGCCAGACTGCTGACATACAAATACATAAAGACACTGCTTCAACACCCCACACCTCCAGCAGCTGCATTTCAGGACCATCCTTTATCTTTTCAAAAATGCCCTTCACATCATACTTATATTCTGCTCTTTTATTATCTTATTTACAATTTCAACATGCAATTGAATGTATAGATTATGTTTTTATATGCCAGATTGCAGATTTTCTCTCATCCTTTCTTCATAGAGCAACCACATCTCCTAGAAATTACATTTAGAAACCACTAATTCTTTTAACAGTTATGTTTTATCAGGAAGCATACTTCTGTGGACTTAGTCTGTGGTAATGCTGCCAATATGGAGCACATTATATCATAACAAACACAAACTGAGAGCAATGATTGCCTTAATATGTTGTATCCAACAAATAGAATAAGCATAGAAGTATGTGCTTTGGTCAGTAGTCTGAAGAAGACTTTTATCAACCCGATATGCTTGTATGCAAATAAAATGTATTTTGCATTTTTTAATCATCTAAAAAGCAGACTATAGCAGAGCATACATTCAACAAAACTGTGAATTCTGAAACAAGATTCATGCTTCAAATATACATTGGAGTAAACTTGCATCCAGAGTAGAATACAGCTCACTGTTTGAAATGTATTCAGCATCTGATCCAGGAAGTTCAGTTTAGTAACAGATTAATGCATTGAAAGACTCATCCGATGCCAGAAAACTGCACGGTGGTTTGTAATACAGACAGGATTTTACAACTCTGTAGAGTTGTCACGACTGCAACTACTTTATCTTCAACATGGTGGTCATAACGTGAACACAGTACAGCGTTCACATTATAAAGTATTCCATGAGGAATGTACGACGCCATGCATTTGATTAATCAACATGAATCTGGTTCAGTTCTTTTGCCAAACTGAACTTTTGTGTTGCTGGAACCCACCCAGTACTGGCTCCAGTCAACTGAGATTGCAATTTTTCTCAAACCTACTGTTAGTCTGAACCCCTAGCCTGACTCAGATTTATGAAGTTTGTATTTTTTCATCCTCAAAAGCTGTTGACTTCCAATATGGCTGATAGACCATCTTACAGCGTTCTGAAATAACATACAAAAACACAAAACATGTACAGACAGATGACAAATTTAAGGAAAAACCAACATAAGAAGTCTTAGTAAGATGTTTGGCCACCAAATGCTACCAGAATAGGCTCAATGCTCCTTGGCATTGATTCTAAATGTCTCTGGCGCTCTAGATGAGGGATGGAACATCATTCTTCCAAAACATATCCCCTCATTTGGTGTTTTGATGATGATGGTGAAGAGCGCTGTCCAACATTTCACTCCAAATTCTCCCATAGGTGTTAATTTGGATTGAGATCGTCTCACTGCGAAGGCCATAGAAAATGATTCACAATCACTTTTATACTCATCAAACCATTCAGGGACCCTTTTTGCCCTGTGGATGAGAACATTATCATCGTGGAAGAGACCAATCCCCACCAAGGTCTTAATGTTCCATCAACGAATTAAAACCGATCATTCAAAACAACTACGTTGCATTGATTAGCAGTGACCTTTCCCTCTGAGGGGACAAGTGGACCCAAACTATGCCAACGAAACGACCCCCACAGCGTAAGAGAACCTACAGATTCACTCACAGTGGAGCTCAAGGTTCAGGTTTCCTTAGGCTTTCTTTACCTTACTAAATGCAAAGCATTTCTAGTCTTATGCAGTCTTAGTTAACAAACCTTTGTCTGCTGCTGCGCGTGCATGAACTCGCACTTCAAAAAGACAAACACACAGGTATTATTTCTCACCAGGAGACTACATAGCTGGCTCGGCTCCCCCTCTGTGCTGGTGAGTTAGGCCTCAGTGATTTACATTGTGTGTGAAAGAGGGCGGCTGGCTGTGTCTTGCTGCACAGCACCACGAGGGAAGTAGAAGTGGCCCGTAATGAATTGGTGTTAATGAGCTGTTAACTCTGCTCCAGCCCAAAGCGCTGCAGTAACCCCCGCTGCCTGGCTTCCAACACAACACAAATACATACAACCTCACACCCTCTCACACACATATATACAGACTGGAATGCATACTCTCGGCGCGAAAGCAAGTAGTCCAAGTGCACATACAGACATCACACCACCTACAAACCCACAGGCTCTCTCACGCACACTCCCTCATACGTATGTTCACTGTCACAAATGCACTAGTGCACACATACACGCATTCTTGCGCAAGCACACACATACACGCTCTCAATCCCAACACATACTCAGTCAATCAGCATCTCACTCCCGGGCTAAGCGGGCCCCCGGCTCAGCGGCAGTAAATCTTCCTCATGCTGACATGTACTTGTGGATGGCGTACACCCAGCTGAGCTGCTGAGCAGATCAGAGTCAAATAACATTTGCAAATAATTCTCACTGTTTGTTTTTCCCTAATGGAGAGCCAGGTGCAGGGTTTACCACATTTCACATGAGGTCAAGTGTCAGACACCAGCAGAACTGTGTTTAGACTTTATTTGTGAAGTTATTTCCGGTGTTCCATTAAAGTTTCTGGCCCTCTAATTGTTCTGTCGTAAATTTAACATGCTTGGCTCATGTCTATATGCAGATGCTACAGAGTGTAAACTTATACAAGGGTTCTTTTACTGTTTGTGAGGTTCTCCTGGTGCTATAAGGTTTATTGTAGAATATGCTGGGTTATGATGTACCTATTGCATGTGCAGTGTTTTGCTTTAAATAACTTCTTTGTGTTTTTATCATTAAAAATAGATGCACTCTTTCCATAATGACCAGTACAGACATAGGCTCATAACAATATCTGGGGTACTCTGGTGCATTGTAGAGACAGCTTGCCTCCCACATTTTCCAGGAAGAGCAAACTAATAAAACACAGAGTAGTCAGTGTTTCACATTTGTCTTTGTTGAGTCAGCCTGACAGTGGTGCATCTCCTCTGTGTTCACATGGCTTAATGAATGATGACACAAGTCCTAAAAAGAAGAGTACTGCAGTGCTCTAGTCATTGTCTGTTTATGTCTGCGCAAACACAATCAAGGTAGATTCCTGTACATTTACTTGGTAATTAAATGACTTTGAGTTTGCAAGCCTGTGGCTGTTGAGGCAGGATCCCAGCCTTCCCTCTGCCAGGAGGACAAAGACACGCTCTCTGCACCCGCACAACGCTCACTATGAGCAAATCATCCCAGTACTGATGCTGAGCCAGATAAGCCTGCAGTACGCTTCCTCACACTGTCTCCAGCACACACACATAAAGTCCTGCTGCCTGCGTCTGCTGTGAGAAACTAAGTACGGGAAAAAGGAGTTGCGCTGTTGCAGCGTTTGACTCACCTGAGGGTGTGAGTGTATGTTCGTGGTTTAATATGCGAGTGTGAGAGCACTCTGCTGCTCTCGGTGTCCATGTGTACATCGAAATGTGCTCCCCCACCTAAAGCCTGTTGGAGGCCTATTAATGGAGGATGCTGTTAAGTGATTTTGGAGGTTTCACTGGAGATTGAGGGAAGGAAGAAAGATGGCTGCCCGCAAGGTGCTTTAGTAGTCCCTGGCAGCGCTTGTGTTTTATAGCTAGCAGCTGGTCCAGGTGTTAGCCTCTGCCTGAGCACATACACACACACACACACAGACACACACACACACACACACACACCTCCTGCCTCATTAAGGTTTGTCCTAACAGGAGGGCTCTTTGCGGTTTAGAACTGAGTCTGACTCAGTGTGTATTTTCAGCCTGTGTGAACACACTTTAAACTGCTCGCTGCTTGCCTGGAAGGGGAGGAAGTTAGGAAAGGAGGCAGTGATTGGGGCTGGTTGTCATGCTTAGGCATTCAAATTGCCATTTGTTGTGGCATATAAAATACCTCCAGAAACAACTGCTGCATTTATAGTTTCTCTTCCCAGCGCTAGACAGAGTTTTACAGTCCAGCGTTTACAGTCATTACGAGCACCAAATTTGTGTTCTTGTGTAAGTGACCTTTTACTGCGCAGTCTTTTTTGAGTGTGTTGCATTAGCATAAGCACGGACCATGTTTTTACAGTGTGTTGTTGAGCGCTGTGGTACCTGGAAGTCCACGCCATAAATTCTCTGAGTAATTAAAGTGGGAGGAGACTGTTGTTGTGTCATGCATAAAAAATAGGATTTATGCATTTCCCCTTTTGGTAATCTGTTAATTCTCTGAACTCAACAATGAAAAAATCCCAGTGAGTCACTTTAACGAAACACGGTTGATGCAGCTCAATGAAGCACTGATTAGATGTGTATTAGGGCCAAACTTCTTCCAGCTGGACCCTATGATTGTAGGAACACTCAGGGGAGACCTCTGCATGCAATAATTGTAATTTGGCCATAAGTAGCTTAACCAACGAGGGGTAGGAAAGGGGGCGGCGTGCTGGAAATAAGGAGCACCAAGGGGGAAGCAATACAAGAGATTATCAGTTTGAAGGACACAGTCTCTCCTTTTCTCTTCACCCCCATTATGGTGCTCTTTCCCTCACTGAAGCCAACATTCGCCTCAGGTCAGCCATATCTAATGTTACCGGACCTCTCCTGGCACTGGGATACAGAACAAAAGGGCACCTTCCATTCATGCCCCCCATTCTCTCCCCAGGTGTGCTAATGAACATTACCGAGCGGTTCACTGAGAAGCTAAAAACGCCGGCTGCTGCTGTTCACCCTCCCGCCTCCTGCAGTGTCCCAGGAGGACAACAGACCCCCGTTCACTGTTTGGAGTGTCCGTCCTCTTATTGGCCATGCAACAGGACATGGGAAAGTCATGCCTTTAACTGCGTTGTGTCATTGTGTGTCTGGTGTGTGTGTGTGTGTGTGTGTTTGGCAACATTCATACTCAAACACATACACTCCCTTTTTTCATCCCGTATGATTGATGTTCTCCTGCCTGTGAGCAGGATGACGCAAAAACTACAAGGCCACTTTGCATGAGGCTTGGTGGAGAGGTAGACCACAGGCAAAGGAAGAACATGTTATATTTAGGTGCTTCTTTGATTTAAAGTTGAGAAATCGTACATCATTGAGAAATGAAGCATCATTTATCAGTCTTGACTGCAACTCTGTGTATGATCCAACGGAGTTATGTCATAGTTTGTCATTCACTGCTGCTTGCCTTCGGTTCTCAAATCATGCGTTTGTCTGTGAAGGGGACAGAAAGCGGCAGAGCTAAGGAAGGATTGTGTCCTTTCTGCTACAAAATAAAAGTATATGAAACATTAGAAGTGTCTGAAATTTTTGAGAGTAGACGGGCGTGAGTTAAAGTCACATTTGGGCATGTCTGATGTGTTTTCTTGTGAATTGTAGGGATTTAATCAATGATGAAACAGTAGATATGCTGAGTGTACATGCGAAACATAAACTCTCTGTGTCTGCTCAGATGCTGTCAGAAGTTGCACTTTGATCTCAGGATGAATGTGTGTATTTGTGTCACTTCTAAAACTTCTTCCAGGAAGTCCAACCAGGGTTGCACATTTGTTGAGGCAGACATATTTCAGGATGTGGGTTTTCTGGAGGATTTACATCTTAGATGATACAGTTAGCCACAGTCTGTCTTTGTTTGTCATTAGCCCACTTTCTTTGATGGTTTTCAAATGCTGTGTGTATTTTTCGTGCTCACATGTGAAACTGTACGCTTATCCTGGCGGAGTTGAAAGCCGTTGATGATATCACAATATTATTACAAGCTGACCGAGAACATATGTCAGTGAGGGAACTGAAATGTGAAGCTGGTGAATCAGTATGCAGTTGCAGGGTAACTTAGATACTCCAAGATATTTAGGTTTATGTGCCACTGTGAATTTTGGATGAAAAGACAACAGACTGCAGAAGCTTCGCCACAGGCATATGTACCTATATGTCACTGCATGTGTGGGCGTGTGTGTCAGGATGCAGTGTATAGAGGGGAAGCATGGCTTGGCGAACACTTTGTAGACATGCAGGAACATGACACATAGTTCCTCCCGCGTATCCTCACAAACCACAAAGAAGCAGCATTAATGATAAGCACCTGGATTCCCACAAGTTCCCAGTTAGGTCCAATTGGCAGTAACTGATAAATTGGGATGAGTGGGAGTTAGACTGCAGAGCCTCGGTGAATGAACCCTTTTCACATCAGGACGCAAAAAAGAGCCCAAAAACGAGAGATGAAGAGATCCTTTATACTGGCAGTGTGTTCACATGAGAGGAGACCACACGCTTGAGAGAGAATGAGATAGAAAAAATGAGAGAGAGAGGGACAGTGTCTCTCCCAGACAGCCCATGAGAATCCAATACACTCCCACGCGTCTGGGCTTGTGTGTGGCCCATTCACACACGCACACACACACACACACACACACACACACACACACACACACACACACACACACACACACACACACACACGCTACACGCGATATGTGTCCGTGTTCATCCCCTCCTTGTAACATCAACCCTTCGCTTTCTCAATCCGGGCCACACTCCCCGCCGACTTTGATGCGTTTTTTACTCGATGTGTACGACAATAATCTGTTTCACCCCTCCAAAAGCGTGGGCCATGGGAAGAAAGGCCCTGCTCTCGAGGCTTTGCTTCATCTTTTGCCCCGGCTCTCCAGCGAGACAAAATCGCTTCGTCGGCACCACAGTGCGGTTCAACTGCAGCTGAAAAGAGACGGGGACCAAATCCCTCTCATACACAACAAAACAACACTGTAGCCTTTTCAGTGTGACTGCCCACAAGGAAAAGGCCCTTTCTGTCCGCGGCGGACACAGTGTCTATCTATCTATCCACTCCCCACAGATGTTGACACTGTTTGTTGCGGGTTAAGATGCCCTCTAAAGACCATTGTTTCCCTTGTATCTTCTCTGTTATTGAGTTTTTCCTCTCTTTCTAGGCGTAGGCCGGAGGTAGAGAGGGGGGAAAGCGGTGAAAGACCTCCGGATGGCAGTCAGCGCTCCAGGGGGCCTTTCTGCCCAGAGAGACCCCGGCAAAGGGCTTCATTGTGGGTAGCAGCAGGCAGCCAGTCAGGGCTGTATGCTGGAAGTATTGTGTGGCTGGATAGACCCGAGTCCCTCTCCAGAACAGGGTCAAAGGTTAGCCCCCTGTGGGCTGCTCCATACCTGCCCTGCCCTGTTACCCCCTCCTGACTCTCACAGGCCTGGAGAGACACAGACACATACAATGGAAACCAGTCAACACGGTACTAAGGAGACTCTTAAGATTGAGAGGTAGCAGAGCGGAGAGACTAATTCAGTGTGCTCTCCACTTTTCGATGAATAGGTAATTTGATTAATGGGCCCATGAGAGGGAATAACGAGCGAAGCCGGTCAGAGGCTTCTCTATGCAGTTTACAAGGCCACATCTCAGCACTTCAGTGCGATAAAAATCTTATCGCAGACTCAAAACAAAAACCTTTTGATGACATCTCAGCTATCAACTTTGTTGATGCGGGTGTGAGTCATAAGGTGGTGTGTGTGTGTGTGTGTGTGTGTGTGTGTATGTGAGACAGCGTGGATGTGCAAGTAAGTATGCTTTTGCAGACAAACATTTGGATCTCTGCTGAGCCAGATATCACCCCTATCACCTTATTTTGACACCCCTGTGCATCCAGGGAATGCTTGTTCTCATGCTTCTACGCTCCATCAGCACTTCAAGCTGCAGCTCTGCCTATTAACCACCATGATTGTGGATTATGACATTTGAGTTCCTAAAATATAATCTTCATCTTGTTTTTGACATTCATTACCTTGTGTTGTACTATTTTAATGCGGCCTTGAATTTTTTTCAGTTTACTGATTTCTCTAGCTTCAAAGAGCTTTCTTGATTAGAATATTAGAACTAGGTAGATTTTTGTGAAACTAATAAAAGACAGACAGATCAAATTTGAGTAACTGTAGACAGTTCATATTAGGGTTTCCTACCACTGTGGTTTTCGACCTCTAAGCTGTGGACCAGTGCCTGGCCTTGTTGCATTTACCAGACTGTAACAAAATTATGTGATTTCACAAAATGATCAATTTAATAACAGAAAATCCTTTTAAAACCATGAAGTCCATGATTTATAGTAATTACCTTAAACTGAGTACAGTTTTTGTATTTTTGTATATTGTATTTTTATACTGCTGAATATTTTATTTGAACTAGGTCATCGGTCTGTCACCACCAACTTTCAGCAGTCAGCACATCAATTCTGCATGAGGTTGATGAGTGTTGCTGAGATGTATTTTTTTGTATTTTCTGATCTTTAGCAGGTAACACACCTTTTCTGTTGGATCACAACAGCACTGTGTCAAAATAAAATCCTCAGTCTACAGTTCAGCCCCTTCCTTTAAGAGCACAGTTTAAAGCAACATGTTCATTTACTGTGTATTTGTGGAGGATGGTTTTTAAATTCATACACCAATTTACTTATGAATATACCTATTTATCTCTGGCTGTGAAAATTGCTGGTATTGAAAATACAGCAGAATAGCGTCTTCCAACTAACTGAGTAATTATATCAAAATGTTTCTAACAGCTTGTATGAATATGTAATAAATCTTCATTAGTATTGAAGTTGATCAAGGCCTTTGCAGTTAAACTTTTCTCAAATTACTTTTTACAATTGTTTAACACACTTCAGTAACTCAGAGAAGCTGAAATAATGACTGCTCTTTTCTGGACGGAGACAGTTATTCAACTATACAGCACCAATGTTCAGTGTTTATGACAGGGAGGATTGGTGCTGGCAGTCGTCACTGATGGGTGCTGTCAGCCGTGATGTATGAGTGCGAAGGGGCATCTCTGACCCCAGATTAAGAGTACATTAACCCTCTCCCCAGGCGAGGCCAGCGTGCCTCTTAAAACCTGACCCCTGTCCCCCGACACCACCACAGGGGGCCCGCAGTCATCGCTCTCCCCTCCAAACTCTGCAAGATGCCACATTGTTTCTCCCCTACACTATTGTGTGCAACGTTCAATAATGTGCATTCTGCATCCCTTAATTTTCATGCTGAGTTCCAGGGAATGTCCAGGAGCCTGAGTTGTCGTGTCCAGTCCGAGTGTCGTCCCAGAGGGGAGCTTGACCAGGAGCTGCAGGTAGCCGCCTTGCAGGCTGGCTACTTCCCCTACTGCCCTGCTGCTAGAAATTTGTCGTCCCCCTCCGGGTGTCTTTCTGGGACTGTCAGCCACGGGGCCCCTGATGGGAGATTTGTTGATATGATAACTTGATTAGACTCCAGGATGGATGACATTTTGGCAGAGAGCCAGTCAGCGGCACCCAGGGAGCCACTGACTCATCTCCTTAACCTCTCCTCGGGAGGCAGCAATTAGTGATAGTAATTGGTGAATTAGCAGTGTTGCTACATGCATTCCCTACTTTCTCTCACTTTCCATGGGCTGTTGGTGGACGAGAAGCCGATCAGCTAAAGACTTGGCCAATTTGCACTTTCTAGAGTCAACAGTTCTCCTTTAGAATATTAATTTTATTATTTTGTAACTGAAGGGAAGGTTGGCCATGGTCACCGCCTTTTATTATTTCTCACTGATGCCTCCCTTTATGTGGCTTCATGCCTGCAGTTCAGAAGAGATAATTCAATTAACACGGCCAAGGCCTGCATTTTAAAACCTGGCCTTTTTCGTCTGAGAGATTTGCATCATAAAACTCCACCTCACCGCTGAAGGTCTTCCGATGTTTTATGCTTTTAAAATGTTAAGATTGCAAAATGAAATATACGTTTATTTTCAGACAAGGCCGTTACCTCGACAACAAGACGTCCTCATTGTTTTGTCATGGAAAGTGTTTCATAACTGCACAATGTCAGCTCATTACAAAATACAGACAGTCTGTTAGGGTTTTAACCATGTGTATGTGTTGCCTTTAACTTTTGTTCCTTGAAATCGCAATGAAAGCTGACAGGAGATGACTAGTGGAGGCATAAAATAGGCTTTTTGGCTGCCATTTGGAGATAAATAAGAGAGATATTCTGTTTAAATGTGTCAGATTGTTCCGTAAAGTCTATTTCATTCAAGACTCAAATTTCTTATCTTAATAGTTATTGTAGTTAACAAAATAGTTCTGGTATTTCTCATTATTATTATTCCAAGTTTGACTGTTATTTTATTATTTTTAAATAAACATCAGAAGATTACTTAATTAATCATCACTAAAGTCTAGTAAATCGCCTCGTCCTCCAATCCGGTCTGTGGAGCCTGTCGACTCTGGTGACCTCTGACCCATCACGTACCGTGGGTTTAGTCTGACGTATTCAAGGTGTAACCATCTGTGCCTCCAACACCCCCACAAACCGCCCACGGCCCCTTGTTTCTCTATGGACAAGTCCTCTGTGTCCAGGCCCACTGGGCTGGAAAAGTTGCTTACAGTGGAGTGTTTGTTTGACTTTGTAAACGTCTCGGCCCTGGAGAAAGGTTGGACAGAGGAGTGGCTGGACTCCTGGAGGACACTTGTGTTTTCTCTCTCTTTGTTTTTTGTTCTTTTTGGTTAACAGTGCTGCGGATGGCTGTGGTTCTCTGCAGCTACGAGTTAACTTGTAACACAATAACCCCCTGACACTGTGTATCTTGACAGAACAATAGATAGATAGATAGATAGATAGATAGATAGATAGATAGATAGATAGATAGATAGATAGATAGATAGATAGATAGATAGATAGATAGATAGATAGATAGATAGATAGATAGATAGATAGATAGATAGATAAATAGATACAACCTTGAGAAAACCCGTGTGGTGATTTCCGTCACCCTCAGTACAGCCTGCTGTGATTTGATTGACATTTAAATTTTCTTTTAACAGAAGTATGGAAATCATCAAAATTTGAAGGCAACATTTTGTAACCAGGACATTTCAAGATGTTGCAACACATTCACAATGAAGAGAACATCTTTGTGCCTACAGTGACTGTGGCTCTGCTGTTACCACCCGAAACAGGCTTCAGATTCTGATGTATATTGAACAGATGATCAGTTCTATGCCTATGTAATAGAATGAGTATACTGATCCTGTAGTTAAGAAGAAGTAGCAGTAACACACCATAAAAGTACTTGATGGAATATAAAAGTCTTTCCTTTAAGGCTGTAATAAAGTAAAATAAAGTATGATCAGCAAAATGTGCTGTAAAGTATCAAAAGGTGCTTTCCAACTAACTGCGCTATACAGTATATATTAAATTGTGTCCTTATTACCAACCCTTTATAGTGTAAGCTACGTATTAATGTTGGTTGAGGAGCAACTGTTCTGAGCAGCTTTATATACTGTTGGGTGGTTTAATCAGTGACAATGTGTTGAATTCCAGAAACTAGTCAAAAGATTGTAAAATCTTAATCTATAGACTGACTACAAGCTGTACTGCTTCTGATGGGACTTTTTTAAAGGCCCAGAGCAGCTCTGGGCTCCTCTGATGAGGGGTGACATAAACTATGAGTGCACTTGATATAAGATGATTCTGTCCCAGAAATCTGAGCAGAACCACTTCCGTCAAATGTACAAGTGCACATCCATGACCCTCATTTATTTTTCCACCATTTGCATGCCTGAAGTTTCCCCGAATAGCCGCAGCATTCACTGTGTCAGCCTGCTGACATGTGACTGTCACTCGAGGTAGACCAGCAGACTGAGAAACATCTTTTGAAGGGAAATCAGTGACGTCCGTGTGGTTTGAATCATTTCTGATGATTGGTGTACAAATCAGCAGCTTAACCAGCTAAACCATGTCTCAAAGCCTTAACAGATGGAACTGTGGTGTCCACACACACCCGGGACATTCTCTCAGAGTGATGTGTCATCCTGTAGTAATGACACCACAAACAAGCTGAGCGCGCATTAAATTTATTCATCTTCATCATAATTCATTATTTCCTTTGCCAGTGGAACTTGTTTTGTCTTGATGCTCTGGTAATGATTCAGTATTTTGTTTCACTCTGACATTAATTTTAGCGGGACACTGAACTGTGGTGTTGGTGATATGTATATAATAAAGTGAAGAACGTGGTACTTGGTGGGTGGCAGCAGCAGGGACTTGGCTCAGCGGATCAGGAGTAAAAAGTTTCACTCTTAGTGGGAAAATACTGCCATCTAGTGGGTACAGTCAAACTTTACTGCTGAAAAGTAACTAAGAAATAACCCCCAATTATTATACAGCTCTGCCACCAAAAGGCTTATGTAAGTATGCGAAGTATGCGGGACCTTTATGAAATTGAAGGAAAGACACACTGATCTGCCTTCTGCAGTTTATCTCTGTAAAACTAAACTTAAATGATCTGTTCCTGTGTATATATTTTTTTAAAGGAAAGTCTTTTGTGATACAAAAAACGCATAAACAGAAATTGTATTTAAGGTATATATATATATATATATATATATATATATATATATATATATATATATATATATATATATGATGATCTTCAAGGGCTGAAGTGAAAATCTATCCAAAGTATCCACTTTCAATGTATCTTATGTTTCTGGGTCAAACAAACAAGTTCTTTAGGCCAACACAACCTGATTTATAGCAACCAAATCTTTGGCCAAATCCAGATTTGACTTACACGGGACAAGTTAACATCTCTCTTCTGATGCAAAGTTGTTTAAAACAGAAATTACAAAACAGAATACAAGCACTTACTGGGAGAAATTAAATAATGAATTATATGGCACACAAAATTCCTGAAATTTGTCAATAACCGAAATTGCTGCCACCTAAAAATGAAACAGCACCAGGTATTTTTATCATCGTCAGTGTGTTTGTTTTTCTTATCTGACGATTAAAATCCATCCATCCATCCATTATCTATACACCGCTTAATCCTCACTAGGGTCGCGGGGGGGGGCTGGAGTCTATCCCAGCTGACTCGGGCGAAGGCAGGGGACACCCTAGACAGGTCGCCAGTCTGTCGCAGGGCACGATTAAAATCTTAAATCACTAATGTTTCAATTACATCTTGTTCAGTTTGCAGATGACAATGAAAATGTGTACAATTATAAAATTCTAGGTGCTGTTTTGCAGTGGTACTCTGTTGATATAAAGTTTATTAAACAACTTGTCTCAGGTTCTCTGGGGAAATCTGGTCCATTCAGAGGAACACCTCCAGGTCACTGAATGACCAACCACTCCGGCAGCATTCCTTCACAACAGGTCAGCAGCTTCTCTGTACTGGCCCGAAGAGGAAACTAAGTCAAGTTGATATTAGTGCATTGCAACAGTGCATTTATTTTGCATTTTACTTGTTTATAGTGTAAAAATCAAAAGATCATCACTGAATGTCCTGTCTTCTAGGTGCTGCATCCCCAGTATTGCTGCAGATTCCATTTGACACCAATGTGACAGAAAATAATGTGCATAGGACCGTTGTTCCCTCTAAGCTGCGCGCGTGCGCACTGCTGACACGGTCTCCGCGCACAGAAAATCTGCGCTGCGCACAAAAAAAAAAATAAAAAAATAAAAAAAAATAAAAATCCAACCTAAATTGTAAATGAAACGGGTACCCGTATAGCACAACGCGTTGAGTGGGTGACCCATGTACAGGGGCTGGTCCCTGACGCAGCTGGCTCGGGTTCGATTCCCGCTCGCGGCCCTTTGCTGCATGCTGCTCTCCCTCGACTCTTCTCCCCTGTTTACTTTCTCTCTCACTGCGCCTATCTAATAAAGGCCAAAAAAATAACTTAAAAAAAAATTGTAAATGAAATAAACACCTAACAATTCATTCTGTGCTATTTTTCAATGTGAGTCAGTGAGTGACTGGTTGCTGCAGCCAATGATGCGATTCACATACGTATTTACCATAGACTGTATATAATTGTATTTACGCAGCTAATCAACGTCAGGCGTCCTTATGTGCAGCCACCATTGTTGTCATAGATATGAATGAGTAGATAGGACACGCCCCTTTGAGCTACGTGCTACAGCGAGGCTAAGCTAGTGGGGGCAAAGTTTCAGTGCATTCCGTTGATGTAGACGGCGTGAAAACGGAAACAAGTATACCGTCTCACTGTGCTGCATACAGTTACACACTGCGTCGTACGATTGAGGAGAGACAGCGAGATCCCAAAATGGCTTTGGCAAAAGCCGTTGCCATATGGCAAAAGCCATTGCCATATGGCAAGCCATTTTGCCATATGGCAAAAAGCCGTTGCCATATGGCAAGCCATTTTGCCATATGGCAAAAAGCCGTTGCCATATGGCAAAAAGCCGTTGCCATATGGCAAAAGCCATTTTGGGATCTCGGCGCTGCTGCGATTGAGACAAGGAAACTTGGAATGACTTTTCATAGGTAAGAATAGTTTTTGGCTCTTTTTTCATTATGAAATCTTGTTGAGAGCTTCCAGTCTATGAGAGCTAACTAGTTAGCCACTAGCAAAACACTAAGGCGAGCTAGCAGCTTGACAAGCAAATACCAGACGATTAATAGTAGCTGTAGTATAGTTGTACAAGCAGTAGTAGTAACACTAAAAGTACAAGCAGCAGTAGTAGTATAAACAGCTGTTAGAGTCATAGAAGTAGTATCAGAATTTGTAAAAGTATTACAAGTTGTAGTAGCAGTGCCAGTATCAGCAGCAGTAGTGTACTATCACTACTACTAGTAGTAGTCACATTGCTATTACTACCACCAATACTACCAATAGTAGTTATAAAGCCAGACTCATGTATATCCAGATTACCATCTATGTTCTTCCTCCAAACCCATTTTATGATCGGGATTACAGGCAGTTCTTTAGGACTGCTCTCAAATAATTCAAATGTTACTAAACAAGGTTATACTTATCAAATTAAATAGCTCTGGTCTCCAGTATATTGGCGAATTCGGTTATTTGTACTTAATTTATTAGCATGATTTCTTTTTAATATGTTGTGTACAGACTTAATTACTTCTCTGTCTACTTTTCTTACTCCATGTAGGTTTCCCAGAGACTATGGGTTGAGGAGGAATTGGAAGTTTGTCGGCTTAGACCTGGTGTCATTCCATCAGTGTTAAACTTCCCGGCTCATCTTGGAAGAGTACGTGCCAGAAAGACCACGACCAAGCAGCCTTGAGATCTTAGGCAGCGTCTCCCTGAGGTGGGTGTCGATGGTGTTCACAGTCAGGTCTGTGGTAATCCCGTCAAAAAACAAAACAGAAAAAAATCTAGATTATAAATCAACATGTAACCAAAGCACTGTGTATAACGCCATAGTATAGGATGTAGTTCAGAAAATGTCAAAGTATAGTATGCTTTACTCAAGAATAGCATAGTATGGCCTGTAGTTCATAGTACAGCATGTTGGCAAGAAAAACAAAAAACAAAACATAGATTATTATGTGGTTCAAAAAGCGCTAAATGATAGGATGTTGCCTAAAATTGTCATGTATGATATATGGTTAAAAAAAATGTCATAGTGCAGTATATTGTCAAAATAGTATGTAATTCAAGAAAACAGTATAATATGTCATCTAAAAAATGCCATAGAATAATAATTTCATTGCACAAGTAAAAGTATAGTAACTTTTAAAACTGTTCGAATTCTTATATGTTGCTAAAAAAAACAAAAAAAACTAAAACAAAAAAAAGTCACAGTAATATGTCAATTAAAAAAGCCTATAAGTATAGCGTGTTGCCCAACAAACATCATAGTATAGCATGTCGCTCTAAAAACGTCACAGTATAGCCTTTAGTCCACAGCTGTCAGTAGGTGAGGAGAGACAAAAACAGTCCAAACGCTGGTTTCCAGAGGGTTAGACAAGAATTTATTTGAAAGAGTAAGTTTACAACAACACAACATGTGAGGGGGTTAAAAACAAATGGGTGTTAGTAAAATAAAAATAAATAAACAGAACTAAAAGTGAACTTCATGTTGACATTGATGGGCATTCCAACCAGGAACAAAGTAAAAGATAATCAATACGAAAAAAAAAAACTCTTCCTGTTCACCTCTTAAAACCCAAAAACACACCGCAGTAGCACCCTAAACTAAAACTACCAATGGGTTTCCTGTTTTCCTTTCTGAACAATTCAAAGGTCCCTCTCTATCTCCCCACACATCCACCAACCACTGGAACACATCTCCAAAGTTCTGCCGGGCCAGCTCAGCTTCCCCTCAGAAGAAGTGCCGCCACCTGACAGATGAAGAAGCCTTTTGAGAGGCAGCTGGCATCATGATTGGACTGTACTTTGGTCTGTTCCAATCCAGCTTCAGCTCCAGAGACGGCAGGCGGGACGAGTCAACGGAGGCCGGGTGGACGAAGGCATGCAGCTGAGTACAATCCAGAAAACAACAGAGGAGGAGTGCAGCAGGCCCAGGGCCAGAACAAACAGAGTAGCATCGTATGTCTCTTAGAAAACATCATAGTATAGCCTTTGGTATGAAAAAACGCCATCATATACATCGTATATTGTACAAATAACAAGTCAAAGGAAAGAGACATACATTGTAGAATTGTAGTAATTGTGGGCTGACTGATTTACTGATTATCAGTGTTTTATTTTTTACTGATTTACGGTAATAAATACATTTAAAAATGGTGGTACTTTGGCTCTGAACCTTTATCTACCTGTGGTCGCTCTGTCTTCTGGAGTGATTTGATTGGTTATACGTCACGAATAAAACTCCTTTAACTTAACATCTGTAAGCAAAACAAAAACGTATCAACAAAGTTTTCTGTTAGAGTTTGTGTTCTTCTAAGTTTAACTCAAAATTTTAAATACTTTTATTGACTGCAAATGAATATCTACTCCAAATATCTCACTAATAATCATTATCAGACTTAAAAACCCACAAAACACCCCTCTATACTCAACAACACTTAGTACAGTCCGGTTCCCCCTTCTGTAAATCTGCTTGGAATCTTTCACTTCCTGTTTGTCAAAGTGGCCTTCTACCTGGACAGGTTTTGTTGGAGCTCATGCAACAAACATTTTGGGTAACTGCACTTTAATATGGATGGATGACACTGAATTTGGGTCTGTATTAATGAGATTGAGTTAAGATGTGTAGCTCTGTCATTAAATAGGAAATTATTTCTCAGAATTTACAGAGAAAAGTCTGAAATGTTTGCTAGGTTAGCGTCCCACATGTTCTTTGGCTCAGCTAAAGCTAACTCTCGCCAACTTCTGGATTTCTTGAGTTGCTTGTTGTTAAATTATCTTGCTAGAGGTGCTGAAGCTCAGAAAGTCTGAGATGTTTGTTCAAAATAAGCTCATTCTCAAGTCTGATCTGAACTGTTCTCTTTTGTTTGAACTTTCCCTAAACTTAGGAATTAATGACAGAGTAGCACATCCAGACTCAGTCTCATTTATGTAGAGATTAAACTTCAGTGTCATTCATTGATGTTAAAGTGCAGTTTTCCAAATGTTTGTTGCACATGCTCCCGACCAAACCAGTCCAGGTGGAAGACGATGTGAAGAGAAAGCTCCAGAGGATGAATATCACACATTTACTTTGAAAATTAATGTCCTTTAATTAGACATTGTCATGCAAAAGTTGGATTTCCCTTTGTTGAGTGCTTTGTTGATGTTGGTTTCTAAATGTTTTCTGACACTCTGCCCCAAAGATTAAAACCTTTTACGGCTCACAAGCTGCAACAATTCACACACTATCAACTGTCTTTCTGACTAAACTAAGATAAAAAGTGAAAAACTGCCTGATTCCTGCATCATGAATGTAAATCTTTTTGGTTTTTATGACAGTAAACTGAATATATTTGGGTTTGACATTTTATAAACCAAAACAAGAAATGAATTACTGGAGTAAACGACAGATTAATGGACAAATAAAATGTGTTTTCTAACATATATGGCTGAATTACTCCAACATTACAAGATACATACAATTTAAATTCAATTTTATTTATATAATGCCAATTACAGGTCAAATTGTCTCAAGATGCTTTATTTTTATATTTTTTTGTCATATTTAAAATATGACAAAGTAAGAAATTTAAACCTCTCGAGTAATCCAATTTATTATTTAGTTTTTAAGAGACTAATTGACAATTCCAACTTTCTCCACTGAAACTAATAAACATGAGGTCAAATAGAAGGAAGAGTTTTAAATACTGCAGTCCCACGACGACAAGAATAAAGTTTCTCAACAAAAACTAAATCTGCTGGTGGATTCCATGAAAGTCTTAATAAAGGATAATAAAGTGTGATACTAAAGGTTTGTGGGGCTAAAAATCTCAAAGTAAAGATATCGAGTTGAACATCTGGATGGAGGTTGATAAAAGTTGACCTTCTTTCATTTCTCTGGAGCCGACTCCATGGATTTTATGGATGGTGGTTAAAGACCTGCTCTTCTAGTGGTCTTCCTTCTAGTCGCTGTAAAAAGTCAGTCCATCCTGGCCGACTTCAACACCTCTTCATGACAACTTGTTCTGCCTCCGACCTGGTGGAAACTCAAGAAACTCGGGAAAACCTGTCGAGAGTCGAGGAACTCCTCAAGACTCGAAGAACTCGTGGGGCGGGGGAAGGTGTGGTGGGTGGTGGGGGAGTAGAGGGGGGAGGCCGCCACCCACCTCCCCGCCTACTCTCCGCCCTGACCCCACCCAGACTCCACCTTGGCTCCTCCCATGTGGTCATTTGGAAACTACGATGTCAAAGGGACGACGAAATTATTTCTTTTCATCTGATCTGTAGCTCAGTGAGTTAAGGATTTGCCTATGGAGCTGCAGGTCGCTGGTTCAAGACCAGACACTTCTTAAATTTTTTCAAAATCCTGGCAAAGACAAAGAAAGAAAAAGGCCAGTGCTGGGTCTTGAACCTGCGACCTTCCAGTTGGTAGTCACTCTTCTTTTCCCCTGAGCTACTCGCTCAGATACTAATTCTTATTTTTTTTGCGCATTTATCATCTATTTTTTGTCGTTTTCGAGTTTTTTTTTTTAAATCAAATCTCGACTCGACCGTTTTTCTCAGGAGGTTGGACTTCGGCCTTTGTGCTGGAGGGTTGAACCTTCAGTTCCAAGACTTTCCAAGCCTCCACACCTCCCGAGTCCTCAGGACCTGAGCTTTCACACAGTCTGAGGGCTGAAATTTTCTAAGTCCCACAGTAGTTCTCTGTTGGATTGAACTTTCACACAGTCCAAGGACTGATATCTTCGAAGTTCCTCAGAAGTTCTCTGTTAGTTTGAACCTTCAGACACTCTGAGGACTGAAATCTGAAAAGTTCTTGAGTAGTTCTCTGTTAGTTTGAACCTTCAGACAGTCTGAGGACTGAAATCTTAAAAGTTTCTCAGTACTTGTCTATTAGTTTGAACCTTTCCACAGTCTGAGGACTGAAAACCTAAAGGTTCTTGAGTACTTCTCTGTTAGTTTGAACCTTTAGACAGTCTGAGGACTGAAATCTTAAAAGTTTCTCAGTACTTTTCTGTTAGTTTGAACTTACTGGTTAACAGAAGCCTTAAAACTTGTGACCATGAGTCTTGATTTCACATTTAGACCATCCATCTGAGTTCTTCTCAGACTTTCACCTGTGGGTTTTTTAGAAATCCTCAACAAACTTTGATTCTCTTCACTGAACATTAAAGTTTGTGGAGATCAGAAGGTAACATTAGTTTGATCCATGCCTTCAACCTCTAGTGGACTTTATCTGGAAATCAGTTTTCTGAAATGAGTTCTTAGTAAATCTGTGCACAATCAAACCAAGAACATAGAAAGAGGAAATGTTTGAAGAAACAACTTGATGTTTTCATTTCAGACTAGAAAACACTTTAAGGCCTTTATCAGTTTTTGCTCTTTTGATCATTTTATTGTTTCTTCTGTTTAATTTGATCTTCTAAAGTTTAACTGGTGCCCTTTCAAAGGTTTTATCTTTAGTTTGATTCTTCTTAAATGTTTAGTTTTGCTCTTTTCTCACCTTTTATTCTGTTCTAATGTCTGATCTGATTTCAAAATGTTTTGTCTTTTTAATGTTTAATTGTTTTTTTTTTTTTCAAATGTTTTATTGGCTTGTTTGAAAAATTTCCTTTTCTTTCCCAATGTTTCATTTTTCGATTAAATATTTAAGGTTTTTCTTTTTAAATGTTTTACCACCCTTTAATGTTTAATTTTCTTTTTTAATGCTTCATTGTATTTTCTGTTTAATTCCTATTTAAAGTTTTATCATCTTTAAGATTTAATTTTCTAATTAAACATTTCATTAAAAAATTAAATGTTTTGTCTTTTAAAGATTTAATAATCTAATTAAATGTTTTGTATTTTTCTAATTGTGTAATATTCTTGTTTAATTGTATTTTTTAAATGTTTAATTATCTAAAATATTTCATCTTTAATGGTTAATGTTTTCGTTTAAATTTTTTTGTTTAATTTCATAATTACATGCTTTGTATCTTCCGTTTAATTGTCTAATTAAATATTTTGTCTAATATAATTTAATTGTATTTAATGTTCAATTTTCTTTTTAAAAGTTTTATTATATTAAATTTTTTTTTCCTTTGATTTAATTGCTTTTTTACTGTAGTTTATTTCTTTAATCTTTTTTTCTGTCAAAATTTTAACCCCAACCTTAAAAATGAAATAAACCCTTAAATCACAATGAAAATACTTCTGTTTTCACAATCATGAGTTAGTCAATTATTCAGTTTATCAGTTCAGCTTTATTTGTTTAGCATCTTTCACACAGATGACAAAACTAAACAAGCAAAGAGAAAAAACTATGCTAAAACTATGATTAAAACTCAAAAACAAACAAAAAAGATTTAACATCATAATAAAATATGTTGTGTCCAGGGGATGGAGGGAGTTTATTGAAGTCTTCTTGGGCTCACATGGGAAATCACTTAAAATATAAACTTGATATTCAGTCTAAGGAAATTGCAGAGTGACAGAAGAACCAACAATATCTCCCGTTTTCTCCTTCAATGAGTAGACTCTTCTTGTGCTTTCAGACCAAAGAACTACAGACTCTTCACAACCTGCTCAAACTCTTGGTACAGGACCTCACCACACGGGTCAAGAAGGTTTCCATCTCATTTCTACTCTGAAGATCACCTTCTCCTGCTCAAACTGCTGACAAATGTTTCTGCTGCTCTAAAGTCTGGTCTCTAGAACTTCCTAAAAACTCTCAAAGTCTCTTCTGCTGCAGGTTGCTTTGTAGAACTGTTGCAGAAAACCTCACTAAACCACATGGAGGGGCCTCAAGATAGTCGTCCAAATGAAACCATACAAAAACCAAACTAGCACAACCCAAACGCTAAAGTCTCCTGCAGCCTACCAGAGAACCTCTGAGAACAGAGAATCAGGACAGGAACTCTTACCTTCTGGACAACCAACGTTGGTTCACTAACAAGAATACAGAATGTGTCCGACCAAAAACCTCTGAAGACTCACTACAGCCAAGATAAAGACACAACTCAGCTGCATCAAATCCACTAATCACTGCACACATTAGCACCATGTGCTAACTGTGGCTAAAGAACCACATTTACCAAGACAACTATCTGGTACAAAGCCCTAAAACACACCAAGAAACACATTAAAGACGATTTTACTGCTGGAAGCTGCAAGCCAACGTCTAAATAACAAACTAAAGCAACAGAGCCAAACCCGGTTCACTGGTGAAGAGAAGCAGAGGAAATGTTTGTCTGCAGCTAAATAAAGCAGGAAGACACTGAGCTGCTCAGGTGTTCCTGATAACACTGAGCTGCTCAGGTGTTCCTGATAACACCAATCAGCCACCTGGACAGCCAATAGGAACACAGCTTACTAGAAGTCCAGAGGGCTGGCTTAGTGAAGGAAATTTAGTTTAAAGTTGAAGCAGAAAGTTAACAAAGAAAGTTGAAAACCACCTTCTGATACCTGAAATCTCTGAGTTTTCACACAAAGAACACCTGAACATGTCAAACTGGTTCCATAGTAGAACCATCATTGTAAAAACGTCATAGTATGGTGTGTTGCTCAAAAAACATTAGGACCCGGCTGTCAGGGGACAAACATGTAAGAAACATGAGAACAGAGAGAACCCAACCAGTAGGTCACAGTTTATCATCCCCCAGTCATCTCCTGAAGTCCATATGGTGAGAGACATCAGTATCTGGTTGTTAATTTACCAGAGGATGCTTATAATCATGCTGATGTGGTCTGTACTCTACAGTATTTTAGTGACTCAATAAATGCCTAAGTTGTTTTCTTAAAATGCTTTTTAGTTTTTAATAAACATTTAACAGTCTATATGTAATCAATAAATGGCCTTTGCCTCTCTAAAGAAAAATTCACTCAGAACTCTGATATGTTACCAGTACTAAATAAATCAATAAATACATGCATACACACAAAAATAAGTTAATACATTAACTGTGTTAAGATAAGATTTAGATTTTTAAAAAAGTAGTTTATGTTTTTGCAGAATCCAGTATTGTTCACTGGTTGGTCATTACATTTTATTAGTTTGATTTCACTGTTTAAAATGATGCCACCTCTTTTCAGACAGAACCTGTGATAATAAAACAATACAAAATTTTTAGTTCCGTGTTAATAAAGCACTTGAAGCTTTAAGTATGGCTAAATGCTTTTTTAAAAATTAAATATATCACTCCTTAGGTGGTAGTGGCCCCAAGTTCAGTAAAGTTGGAAAGATATTCACAGATTCGGACTTCCAGCATCAATAACTCATTAGATATAGGTTGTCAAAACATAAACGGTGCCTCTTTCCCATTGTTGCAAGGCAGACAATGTGCTACAAGCCCAGTTTTATCAAAAGTAGCTGTCTTTCAAGCTACAGGAATAACATTGGTGTCTATGGAGTGAACAGGGTCCGTCTGCAATTTGCAAAACCGCTGCAACAGTAAAGAGAGACAAATATTCAATAACTTCACTCTTATACATTGTAGTGTCACTAAAATCACTGCAGCCTTCAACTGGCTCCTGTTGACAAAGTGTTTTAACAGAAATGTAAATGCTGTAATTTGATTCTTTTAATGAACCATGTAACTTGAATGGATGTGATGCTGGTGTGACCACAGTGCACACGTCTGATGTTGCTCACAGTGGTCCAAGGGACGCTCAGGGAGTTTGTGTGTTTGCTCAGACTCAGGAAAAATTACAGGGAACATTGCATAGGACCAAAAGAAGCTCTGACGCTAAAGACTCGGTTTTGCCTCCAAAGATTCTGATGGCCTCTCATCTGTCTTCTCTGAGAAATCCGCTGTCATACAAGAAAATCACAGGTTGTGAAATGGCACCACACCTCCTCACTCAACCCATCACAGCATGAAATCAGAAAATGGTATTGCAAATGGAGATAAGATAAGCTGGACCAGCTACTACATGTTTGTTCTCTGAGTCTCATAGATACAGGGCAAGGTTGTTAGTATCAATTTGGTGTTTTAAAATGTGAATTCTACTGATTGTTTTCCTGATTTTACTACAGAAAGCTGCGTTTGAGTAATATAAGCTGAAAAAAAAGACTTCACAATTGAAATATTTCCTGATGCAAACAAGCATAACATTTAGAGAGTAAGATTAGGCACTAGGAAACAGCTTGTTTTTCTGTAGAATCAAAAAACACTCTCTTGCAGGTTTCACTACCTGACATTTTCCAGACATTTCTACATACAGTGATCTCCACCTACCTGCTGCTATCTGTCACTTGGCAGAGTTATGGAGAGGAAAAAATGTGGATACTGTTTGTGCATCGTGCTGCTGTTGTTGTGATTTTGAGATCACGTTCAAGAAAATACAGTATTTCAGACCAGGTAAAGTCTTCAACCACCAGATGGCAGCAAAAGAAAGAGTTTCAGGGCTGAACAGATGACAGGATTTATAGCACATAACACACTGGTGCAAATACTCAGAGGAGTGTCTCTTTTTGTTGCATGTCACACTCTCTTTCCTGTATGTTTCCACAGTTTATTTATTGAAGGGGCAAATATGATACCTCCCAAAACACTAAACATTAAAAAAAAGAACTGAAGTTTGTGGATTTGTCCACATACTGTGTCTGCACTAACAGGAGTCAGATGAGTAGGAGCAAATAAAAGCTGTTGATGACTAAATAGAACATATCAATGATAAGGAGAAATGTGTGTGTCCAGTCAAAAGGACAGAAAGTTTAAAAGTAGCATCTGTGGTTAGACTGTAGAAAGAAAGAGTGAAGCTTTAGCCTTTGTACACAGCAGCCGACATCTTCTGAGTCATCACAGGACACTAAAAAGCTACACTAAAGCGCTTTGTGTTTCTTGGCTTGCTTTTTGTGGTTTATTGCTAAAGGAGAGGCTGTTTGTCTGAAATGTGACCTTACTTAACCCCATAAGCAAGAGAGGAAAATATGGATAAAACAGCTAAAGGATTAATTTATTTACAAAAATATTCCTAAAAGGTACGCTGAAAAGTGTTCCTTCTGTCCTTTGAATAGGAAAATACTCCATTATAAGAATAAATAACATGAATGGTTGACATTAAATATTCCATAGGATACCCAAATCACTCAAATATATCAGCCTGTCAGTATAACTCAGCTTGCAACGATCATTTGGTCACATCAGAGGGAAAGCCATCAATGTCTTCTCATGTAAAATAGTTAAAGATGCAAACTGGTAGAAACAGTTATATAAATGTCTTCTTTTACAGTTCGCTTCGGCCTCCGTGTCTCTCTAACTGGTCCATTTGAACTTCTTAAGCCTCAGCTCCTCCTTCTCCTGAACAAAGAGGTCAGTGAGTTGACTCCAACGTTCACAGCATGAGCAGCACAGGAACACCTCACAATGTTAAAAATAGACAAAAGCAGTGGTCTTCATAGAGTAGAAAAAAGGGGTTTCTGGTAGCTGTGGGCAGATTCCAACAGCTTAATCCACTACTGTGTAAAAACAGAAACACGATTTAGTATATTTTTGTACAGATTTAGGACATTAAAGACTCAAAGCTGCAGTGTCCTCTTTGGTTAGATTGTAAAAACATGGCAAAGCGAGCGGCTGGAGTCTTTGTTTGAAGAAATGCCAGACAGCTCCACACACCTCCCAACTAATCAATGCTCAGTCGGTCTAAAGGTCAAAGACCGAAACCTCTATAATGGTCAGACTTTACAGTTTATCATGTATTTATCTATAAACAATGAAACAATCTCACAGAGACGGAGCAGCTGCAGTTAGTTTAATTTGGTGTTGGGCGATGTGTCATTTTAGAGCGACAGCACCTTTTAATTACAGAGCAGGCATGGCTGGATTAAAGGATTAGAGTCTGGAGAACCCAGCAGACTGCGGTGTGGTGGAGGGTGGGAGTGTGAAAGGCATTTTTCTGATCTTATAATGAAGTCAAGTGAAGTAAAGCTCTTTAAGTTTTGAAGTTTGTGCTTATGTCTGTCATTGCTTTGTTTTCTGTTCTTGAGAAGCCAGGAATCTACAACACTGGAGAGAAGTCAGGAGTGTTTTTCATGCGAGTGGTGAGACTAAAGAAGGTGGCTTCCACACCCTGAGATTTCATCATCCACATCCATCCCACAACCTTTAATTAGAACTGCACTGTTGTTTCTATGAGCCAATGATGCTTTATGATCTTCCCGGAGAATTAATGGAAATGTACACAAATTAATAATGTGTGTTTAGCTCTCTATTAAAGATTAACTTCATCATCTTCAAACGAGCCTGTGTTGCAGTTATTACCAGATGACCCCGCCCACTTAACCCATCAGCCAATAGAAATACGCGTCGATCCTTTATCCTCACCATCCCCATTGGTACTCCTGATGACCGAGAGGAAGTTTTGTGTCCGCCGGATAGGAAGGTTGGCTGGGAATCATTTTTGACGGATCCTGCACAGCCGCGAATTACGCGAGGATGGCAGCATCGGAGGACACAGTGCCGGAAGAGGAGAGGGACTTTCAAAAGATCGTGTCTCTGATCGGAGGCAAAGAGAGGATATATTTGGTCAGTGACGCCTGTACAAGTAAAGAGGTGGACGGAGACGACGCTGAGCTGCTGATGGAGTTCGTACGTGACATGTTCCACAACGGCAGCCCTGCGACCTTTAGCGGCCAGCTCCAGCCCTGTCCGCCCAGCAGCCCCGGTGATCCAGCAGGGGAAAGCGTTTGCTGCAAGACAGAGACGGGTAAAAGCAACGAAATCCCTCTGACAGCGAGGCCCGAGAATCTGGAATTGGGAAAGGAGCAAGAGAAGGAGAAGCGCGGTGGAAACGTTCAAAAAACAATCTCGAGCAGAGCGAATATTTACAGCCCGAAGCGAGCGATAGACTCCCCCGTCATCATCTTCATCTTCAGAGAAGCATTTGTCAGACAAAGTCCTAATGAAGCGTGTTTAAGAGAGATCCTGAGGGACATAAAGGCGCGCACCAAACGTGCCCGAATCGCCCGGCCGGCTCTGATTGGATTAATACGCACCGCACAGGAAAGCGCCGAGACGCGTCAGTGCGCGCAGCAGCTGGAGTGTTTGATCCGCTCAGTGTTCCACAAACATTCACCGGAGACAATATGGGTCGGCTGTTTCATCCCCGGGACGGAGGACAAAATGCTCAGCATCAAGAAAAACGCCTGCAGAGTTATAAACTCATCTCAAACAGCAGGTGTAATAGCACACAGGGTCCACGTTTAGGTTTTACACATAATAATCCAACAAAAAAGTCATTTCCGTCTTGCATTTAGTGCAATCATAATGTGTAATTGGTGAAATCTGCTCTTTGTTTGCGCGCGCACACACCCACACAAACGCTGACACACAAGTCATGGCTTGTCAATATGGCGTTTGAACCCTGGTAGCCGAAATTTAACCAGGACTTCATGCAGCTTTGAGGCACTATGAGATCACCAAAACGGGGAAAAAAAATGGTAGTTACAGCATCTTTACACACACAATAAGATCAGTGCACATTCTCTAATGAGTACTATTGCTATTGAAGTACCAGGCAAACAGTGATTATCTGGGTTAACTCACTCTGTTGTGCAGGTCAGTCCATGACATTCACAAGACCACACATTTTTCTTCCCAGGCATGGCCACAAAGGCCCAGGAACAAAGGGGGCATTCATGAAACAATCAGGCCCTTGGATAGGCTGCCAAATAGTTAAAGCGCTTATTATTGCCTTTCAGATCATACCAGGGATAGAGGGAACCCGCGTCTCTGGCCATTCCAATGTTGGTCCTGGCATCAGAGAGGAGACGACCGAGGACAGGCCAACAACTCTGCAAGCAGCAGGCAAAGAGGTAGCAGCAATCACCCAAAAGTTCAGTCTGTGGAGCTGTATATTTCCATTCCCAGGGGATATTACCTTACAACGGTTCCTCACTATTCTTCTTGTTTCTTTTATTTCTCTTGATCCATTGTTTAAACCAGTTCAAGTTTGTACTGGGATTAGATATTGCACAACATAGGCAAAAGGCAAAGATACAGGTTGCCAGCAGACAAACACATTTACTCAGTTACTCTTTACTTGGTGTCAGATTTACAGACTTTGATGTACAAATAAAATCTGTACCTAAGTAAGCAAAATAGGCCAGTTCAGCCTCGATAGCACAATAGCTTTAGAAAGTGACCAAGTGAAATTAAAGCTGATGGTGCAGGTTGAAAGGAAAGAGTTCAAAAGAGTAAATGAGATCAATCACAAGAAAGAAAAACTCTGAAGAGCACATATATAGAAAACATAAATTGCCTTCCCACTGCAGTCAGATTATATAAGATTGTATTGATTTAATTAGTCACTTTCTCTGTGTTTTGTTTTTCAGGTGACAGTGGAAGCCTAGAGGAAGGCATCCCTCTGAAAACCAGTGCCTTGTCTGCTGAATCTCATGTGAATGGAGACTCAGCTGGAGGAGACAGCTGATGTCAGGACACGTGACCTGCAGGTCTATCACTGTGGACAATCATGCTTTTACTGTGAAAACTTGGCTTCTTGGTGCTACAGAGCCTTATAACATTACAGCCAACATGATACCTGAAGTGAAGCAGTATGTTGCTGGTTTACGCGCTGTGTGTTTTACAATAGTTGGCCACAAAAAGATGTGTTGTACTTGTAACCTGCTGCTTGGTTTAACACCACAGTGTTTTTTTGGTTTTTGACAGAAGCCCTTTGATAGAAACTTGAACATTATAGGTTGAGACTGAAGTAAGGAAAGGCAAGCTTACAACGTAAGTACAACTTTAACATGTCATCAAGCACAGGCGTGGATTACTAACTTGAAAAAAGGGCTGAGTCACTGTGTATCAACTGGTTAGTGTGAATTTAACTGAACACTTATCTGGGAAAGCACAATATCAGTTGATTTATTAGGGGCCTTAAAGTGGACCAAGCTTTATTACTGCATGTGACTGTGAAAAGGGTCTTTGCTCCAAAATGTCAGTTTTCCTTCTTTATACATTTTGCATTTTCATATATTTGTGTGTTGATGCAGCTCTTATGGACCAAGCGGTCTGGTTTACTGGGCATAGATTGCAGGTATAATCCTCCCATTGGCTTACACATTTTATGCAGCTTTCTTCTCGACTTTATCTGTGTTATGTTTTCAAAATCCTCTTTGCTCAAGGAAGTGTCAACACCAGCGTACCACACTGAAAATTTTAACTTTGACATAAGATTTTAATTGAGCATTAAGGCAGCATTATTTGTTTTTTTTGTTGTTTTTTTTTTTTCAAATAAGCCATTTTAAATCACAGTTCTAGCCTACCTGTGTGCAAACTACTCACTAAAACAGTTCCACCTGTCACTATTTTGAAGGAACACATTGCTGCATCCTATAATGAGCTCCCCCAGTATGACTGTGACTGGTTTAAATAAATCCAAACAAACCAGAGTGTTTTTCATCATTCATTGATCATTCTGCACCACAGAATAGTCCGGCTATGTGAGACTGTGGGCCAGATGAAGAACTGTACCTGCTGAACAGAAAACTGGTATAACTAGGAAACCTAAGTGGCCTACCAGATTTTTAGTTTCCAGCAATCTGAATTTTGTTTTCTAATTCTCACTTTCATTTAATGGGACTTTGTGCCTTAGGTGAGTGCTATCGACACTAGCATTATCTGTAGTAGAAATGTAACACAGCTTGTCACTTTAAATGTATTTATGAAGACTACTGGTCTGTTCATTCAAATAAATAAAGACATTTAAACTTGTGTGAAGGTGTGGCTGTGTTTAAAAAAAAAAAAGGGAAAAAAAATTGCAATCCTTGCTTCTTTTTTTTTTTTTAAATCGGGCTAAAGAAAATGGATATCAGGTGGCACAACTGGGGAAAAACAAACACAGTACTGTTACATTTTGCCAGCAGGACAACATATCACCTCATTTGATAATCAACTTGGGGTTTTTTTTGTCTGGTGCACACAAACAACACATAGCTCAAATCAAAGTCAAATGCCACAATAGGAGCAGTTGAACAAAATTAACTAAAAATACTTGCCAGGCTCTCAACTGGTACAAAGAAGAATCCATCACTTCACCCCTGTTCTGAATCATTTGCTTTTGCTTCCAGTGAAATACAGAATTGAGTTTAAAAATTTCACAGTCCGTTTATAAAGCCCTTAATGGTTTAGCTTCACAATACATTCCTGATGTGTCAACTCTGTTTTCTGCTCCTAGTCCGCTTCAGTCACCCTCACTGTTTCTCCTATCAATTTCCCACTCGGGCCTCAAAACCAAACTTATTGAACTCAGGCTCTGAACACCCCCCTTGCTTGCTCTGGTCACGTTCACTCTTAGTTTTTAGCTAGTTGGTTTTCTTTTTCATATTTTTTCTTTTATAGATTTTTTGTTTGTTTTTAATATAGACATTTTCTTTACCTTCCCACATGCTAACCCTTGTGATTTCCTCCATGCATTTGTATTTGCTAATGCATGTTATTAACTTTGTGTCTTCTCTCTCTCTGGTAGTTTGTGCTTTGTCCTCTCTGTCCTCTCTCCCCTGTACCTGTCTGTAGATGTTTCTGGCCTTGGAGCTGAACAGGTCTGATCTGCAGTCGACTTGTCCCATCCATGTTTGCAATCCCTTGTTTGTTATGTGTTTGTCTCTGTTATCTTGTTGTCCCTCCCCTTTACACTTACCCTAACTGGTCGAGGCAGATGGTCACCATCCTTTGCTATGTGTCTCCTCCTATTAAAGGGAAGTTGTTCCATTTCACCAACAGAAATATAAATGAGAAAAAAAAGAAGTACAAAAAAAGAAAAAACAACAAAAGGAGAGCTGAAAATGTACAATGAAATAAAACACAATTTAAAAAAAGTAAAACTAAGAAAAAGGAAGTTTGCTCAATGGGAATCCAGTTTGGAGGGTATAATCTTTGATTCTACATTAGTCAGCTTAACCTCTAGAATTATTAATACTGTAGGGTCCTAGCCTTGATATTTCGGTAGGTTAAATTTTTTGTTTTTTTAAATATAATTTTTATAGGATTTTTTATCATTAATATTTAAATCATTTAGGTAAATTCACACCACAAACAACACGGTGGGATCTTAATCTCACAAATTAAACTTATTAAGTTAATTTAGCACGAGATTGTTCTTTATCTAGTGGAAAGCAGTTGTTTAAATGTGATTTCATTTAAAGAGCTCCGACTTAAGTTAGTTGAGTGAACTGCTCAGACGACTGCCAAAAGAGCTGTTTCACGTCAGACTGCCTTTTGAAATGCCGGTCCATAAATCAGATACGTACAAGTAAAACATTTTCAGAGTTGCCTTATTTTTAAATATGATTAAAAGGGTACTACTTTTAATTCTTAAACTATAATGAGTTGCTCAGGTGGCTCGTGTTAAATACATAAAATAGTATTTTGTTGCATCTTTGTAAACAGGCGCAAAAGAAGCCACCCAACAGGAGGTCCTTTGGAAGGGGACTTGCGGTGTTGAACAAAAAGAACTTAGCAGCGGCTGCGTTGGGTTTCAGTTGTGCTTTTTCACATACTACAACTCTTTTATTTTCTGTAACTCCCCCGAAAATCGCACGGAATTTCACCGTCGAACCAGGAGCGAGGGGCCGAGGAGGGAATAAAGATCCAACCATGATAACATCTGCCGGTAAGGCGGGGAGGGTGTCTTTATTTTGCTAGCCGTAAGTGTAGCTAGCTGCCATTGATTTAGCTGAGTCACACAGCTAATGTTGCAGACAGGCAGCCGTTGACCGGTGACAGGCAACAACACAGCCGTTTTTACTGGGTTTCACCGTGTTTTTTCAGTAAGGAGACACACTTCAATTACTGCAAAGCTGTTAAAGTACAGGAAAATTAAATTCAGTTTCAGTAGCGGCCGTGCTGACAGTCGTGTATGAGTCACCAGGGCTCACTGCTCTGTACCAGCTACCCTAACCCTCCCTGCTCTGTACCAGCTACCCTAACCCTCCCTGCTCTGTACCAGCTACCCTAACCCTCCCTGCTCTGTACCAGCTACCCTAACCCTCCCTGCTCTGTACCAGCTACCCTAACCCTCACTGCTCTGTACCAGCTACCCTCACTGCTCTGTACCAGCTACCCTAACCCTCCCTGCTCTGTACCAGCTACCCTCACTGCTCTGTACCAGCTACCCTAACCCTCACTGCTGTGTACCAGCTACCCTCACTGCTCTGTACCAGCTACCCTAACCCTCACTGCTGTGTACCAGCTACCCTAACCCTCACTGCTCTGTACCAGCTACCCTAACTACTCTGTACCAGCTACCCTAACTGCTGTGTACCAGCTACCCTAACCCTCACTGCTGTGTACCAGCTACCCTAACTGCTGTGTACCAGCTACCCTAACCCTCACTGCTCTGTACCAGCTACCCTAACCCTCACTGCTCTGTACCAGCTACCCTAACCCTCACTGCTCTGTACCAGCTACCCTAACCCTCACTGCTCTGTACCAGCTACCCTCACTGCTCTGTACCAGCTACCCTCACTGCTCTGTACCAGCTACCCTAACCCTCACTGCTCTGTACCAGCTACCCTAACCCTCACTGCTCTGTACCAGCTACCCTAACCCTCACTGCTGTGTACCAGCTACTCACCTCTGATCTTTACAAAAACATAAATTTTTCTTCATATTTGAAGTAATTCCCCATGGCATACGTCTGAATTAAACAAGCACATTTAATAAATGGCATTTTATCATACACTGACTTTATTCAAAGTGCTTGACAATCAGTTTTATAGAGTAATTAAAACTGTTGGACTAAAACAAGAGTAAAAGACAACACATAAGAAAAACAGAAAAAAAGTTAAGATCATGAATGTAAAATGAATACATCCTGAGTGCTACTTTTGCTGCTTCTTTACAGTTTTACACTGAAGTTCCAATTAGACATTTTACCTGTATGTTATCTACTACGTTTCTAACATGTTTTTTTTTTTGTTTTTTTGTTTTTTTAACACAGTTTTGGCTTTGTCGATAACCTGCTGATGTATCAATAAATGTAATTATAGTCCCAGTATCTGAGCAATTCTCTTCTTTGAATGGGTAGGCTTTTAATCACAAGCACCTGACATTTACTACATGAATATACAAATTCTGTATTAATCATGAGATGATTACATACTACTGTATTTAAACGTTTAAGTGGATGAATCCTTATATGTTATGTGACATTTTATTAAAATGTTAAGTCCCCAGGCTGCATTGAAATACAGTATATACCTGTTAGGGCTTGACTCATTACTAATGAGGCTAATTATTTGATCATATATTCATCGTTTTCCAGTAAAGAAAAGTGTGCTTCTTTTACTCTGCAGCCTCCTCTCTCAATCTGTACTCATCACTTTGTAGTCACAGGCAATGTCCTGCTCACAGTACTATCTTGTTTACACATCATGACTAACAGCCTCCCAACAGTAAAGGGTAAATGTTTAAAAAAACCTCACTTTTATTTAAACATTTCTAAAAAATAAATAAACAGAGACTTTTATATTGTTTTGAGTTGAAGCTTGTGTTTTTCTGAATTTGGACCATGATTTTGATTGTTTCTGCAAGATGTATATCTCTGTAAAAGAAGGAATATGAGCTTAATCGATACCATCTTTCTTACTGTTTTTAATAGCTGGAATTATCTCACTTCTTGATGAGGAGGAGCCACAGCTCAAGGTAAGAATTGGTTACAGATTAGTGGGCTTGGTGCCTAAAGATGGCAAACTGATATACAAATGTTTAGGAAATTGTAGGACACTGACTTGTAATGTTTTATCAGAAGCCAGTGTTAAAGGCTTTTGCATGTACACATTCAGCAGCTTATTTAAAAGCTAAAAACAATTTTATCTCTACAGTTGTGTAAATGGTTACATCAAAGTCAGTATGGCCACTGGAGGTTTCCTTAGGGTTTTGATGTGCTGCATGCTGTTGGCACATAAAGTATTCGGGCTAGTACAGAAATTTTAAGATCTGCCTGTCCTGATTTTGTAGTCTTTGATTTAACTTCCAATGCAAGATAGAACAGGAAAATTAGCAGTTCTTCATACCTTGCTATGCACGGCTCTGATTTGGTAATCATGGTTCCAGTCAGGTTTGCTAAATTCTACTCTTCTACATTAATTTCATTAATTAAAAAAATTGAGTAATCATAAAACCGAAGTTGTCTCGTGATACTGACTGTAGTAGAAACAAGGTTTTGTTTTTGTGCCGAAACTATTAACGATAAATTAAGCTGTAGTGTGCAGTGAATAAATGTGTAAGCAACGTCTTTGTTTGTACTTGCAGGAGTTTGCTCTGCACAAGCTAGATGCCATTGTGAATGACTTCTGGGCTGAGATTTCAGGATCTGTAGATAAAATGTAAGTACTGTTAATGAGTTTTCAAGCGATAGTTGACATAGGAATGCAACATCAAGCAGCAATAACTTAAGCTCATAGTTTACTTAATTCTGTGTTTGAAACATAGAGAAAGATAAATTTACCTCAAAGTATACTAAGTGCTCTCTAAATGCTAATGCATTCAAGACAATATTCATAAACTACATACAAATAAAATCTTGCAGTGTGGTGTGAAATTAGCCTGAAGTAATGAGGTGCTGAATGTTTTTTCCAGCAAATATAATCAAATAGAATGCTGAGTCGATTTGTATCCTACCTTGCTTCAGAACATGCTCTGTTTAGCAGAGAAAGGATAATTTAGATTTTACCTTTTAAATTCCATTGTGATGCAAAAGTGCATCTTGCCAGTGCATTTTTCAGTCCTGTGTAACCGGCTCATGTCTACTCACAGCGAGGTCCTGTATGAGGATGAGACTTTTCGGAGCAGATCATTTGCTGCCTTGGTGGCCTCTAAGGTTTTCTATCATCTCGGGGCCTTTGAAGAGTCTTTAAACTACGCCCTTGGTGCTGGAGAGCTTTTCAGCGTCACAGATGACTCAGAATATGTGGAGACCATCATTGGTGAGTTATTAAAAAAAATACTCCGTTAGTATGCTGCTGTGTTGTGTTTTGTACCAAAGGTCTGGAACATAAATGTAAAAACTGAAATCTATAATTTGATTTTATGCTTTGAGCTAATCAGCATTTGCTCTTTTGAAATGAAAACGCATATGTAAAAGATATTAATCTGAACTTTATCAGTGGATTTAGGAGTTTTATGCCCTTCCTCTGTTTGCTGCAGCCAAATGTATTGACCACTATACCAAGCTGCGGGTAGAGAATGCTGAGCTGCCAGAGGATGAGGAGAAGAAAAGCATCGACCCCCGCCTTGAGGGCATCGTAAACAAGATGTTCCTGCGTTGCCTAGACGATCACAAGTACAAGCAGGCCATTGGCATCGCCCTGGAGACCAGGCGTCTTGACATGTTTGAGAAGACCATTTTAGAATCGGTGAGCATCTTCTGCTATTCACTGCAAACTTTAGATTTGTCTGGAATGTTTAATGCAAGCTTAAACACTCATAGTCTTCTCCAAAAATCTAACACACTTTTCATGAGATGGCATATTGTGGAGTATGTGACTTGTACATGCATAATTTTAAGGAGAAAAAGGTTTAGATTTTGATTACTGCTGTTGATTTAGTTATGTCTTTCTTGGCATGAGACATTTGCATAATTATTAACTTTTTCATTTTTCCTGTCATTCAGAATGATGTGAGCGGCCTTCTTGCCTACAGCCTGAAGGTGTGCATGTCACTGATGCAGAACAAGAAGTTCCGTAACGAGGTGCTGCGGGTGCTGGTGAAACTCTACATGAACTTGGAAAAACCTGATTTCATCAATGTCTGTCAGGTAACCAGTGGACTATCAAACATTGTATTATTTCTGTGACTACCCATGCTGTCATACATGTAATTTGTGAGAGAAATATATTTTACTAAGATCTGTTTTCTCCCTCTTTAGCAGAAATTTTATTTACTCAGCTGGATTATTTTTCGTAAAATAGAAAGTTACATCAAGGACATAGGTCCCTTATGTTTTAGAAATTGTAATTTCTATTGGCTATTTTGATGTTTTTTGCTCATTCAGCACCTTTACAATTTTTCTTTATGACTTGGTGCTTTGATTACTTACAATGCTTTTATTGTAATATAATTAGTATGAGATTATTGGCTTTGTCATTATTCAGTATTGATAAATAGGGTAACATTTCTGTCAAAATGTCAGAAAATAGTAACCTTTGTTTAGAATTTTGAACAGCCCAAGTGAATGTGTTTAAATTGTTTTACTCAATTCACAGTCCACATTCCAGATATGCTCCATTTACTATGCAATATGACAAAGATATCAAGAAATGCTCATATATGGGAAGCTGGAACTGGCAGTTTTATATTTCTACTAGATATCAAACTGAAACCCTCATTATCCAGTTAGTTGCAGATTATTTTCCTCCTTGACTAATTACTATTCAACAAATTTTTGTAACTGCATACACGTCGCCTTGTGATGGTAAAACTCTACCAATGTTAGCCCTGAGTCACACTGAGAGCTATTTGTGTGTTTTATGTTGTGTAACAGTTTTTGGTACTGCTGTTTACAGTTTGTTCTAATTTCACCATGTTTGATTTTCCAAGACTTTCTGAGTCCAACTTCACTCTCTTATTTTCCTCTCCTCTCCGCTGCAGTGCCTGATTTTCCTGGACGACCCACAGGCGGTGAGTGACATCCTGGAGAAACTGGTAAAAGAGGACAATCTGCTCATGGCCTACCAGATCTGCTTTGACCTCTATGAGAGCGCCAGCCAGCAGTTCCTGTCATCTGTCATTCAGAACTTGCGTACTGTTGGAACTCCTATTCCTGCAGTCCCTGGTTCTACAAACACAGGCACTGTGCCCACACCCGACAAAGACAGGTAGATGCCTAGAGAAAAGGGACGCAACTTATACCTAGGCTCAAGCACCTTGTCCTGGCTCATGTTTACAAGGGGTTTGGGCTTTCCCTTGCTTATATCTCCAATTAACTCGAGGAAATGTCCGTGTATGCTTTTTATGACACTGCAAGTTAATCGGAAAGTTATCAACAACTCATGAACTTTTCAAGCATGACAGAAAAAGATTTTTGCTCAGTCTATAAGACATTAATTTCTATGCAGAACATTGAACATACCGGAAAGAAATTTATTATACGAGATTGGATCCTTACATGTCAAAATGTTGTACGTTTAGCCTTATGAACTTTGTTGTGTGCATCTTTTTTAAATGGCGTTAAATCAAACCTGGTAAAATGAACTAAACTTAGGTAAACATACACACTGAACATCAGAGTTTGAATAAACTCTAATCAGTGTGACTATGTAGTAGACCAGGAAAGACTAACTAAATCTATACATTAGATCATTTGAGATGTCAAGTTAGTTGCTTGCATTGAAATGATGCAAAATTGATTGTTTTTATTTGCTTGTCTGTTTGCATTACAGTGACGCAATGGAGACGGATGACAAAGCTGGCAGCTCCCCTGCTGGAAAGCCAGCTGAGACAGTAAGAATTTTGGATTGTTGGGTTGACTTTTGTTCTACCTGGTGCCAGTCAGTTTTATGTGTCCATATAATCCAGTTTTTATATGGATGTCAAATCACTGTTTTTCCTGTTTATGTTTTTGCAGAAAGATGAGCCCAAAGACCAGAACGCCAAGATGATTAAGATCCTTAGTGGGGAGATGGCAATTGAGCTGCACCTGCAGTTCCTAATTCGAAATAACAATACAGATCTAATGATTCTCAAAAACACAAAGGTAACTTAGTTTAGCAATGGAATGAATGATTTGGAAATCAGAAATAAATTAACTATTGTTTGAAGAACTGAAGATGTGCAGAAGTGACTAAATGAATTTCAACATCTTCCTTCTAAACATTCATTTTTTTTCCTCTGTTACTCCAGGATGCAGTTCGAAATTCAGTGTGCCACACAGCCACGGTTATAGCCAACTCTTTCATGCACACAGGGACCACAAGTGACCAGTTCCTCAGGTAATTGTGCTGTTAGAATGACAAACAAAGCACTCCATAGATGGCATAAAGAGATTAAGAAACAGTAACTTTGTGCCTTTGACCAAAGTTTTTGTTTGTACTTGCAGAGAAAACCTAGAATGGCTAGCAAGAGCCACCAACTGGGCAAAGTTCACAGCCACAGCCAGTCTGGGTGTCATCCACAAGGTACAGTTGTGCCACAGTAATGATATTATAAAACAAACCATAAAGCTTTTTATTCCAGTTTGTCTGTTGAATCTTAACACGACATTCTGTTTTTTTTCAGGGTCATGAGAAAGAGGCGCTCCAACTAATGGCCACTTACTTGCCCAAAGACACTTCTCCTGGCTCTGCCTACCAGGAAGGAGGAGGCTTGTATGCTCTGGGACTAATTCATGCCAACCATGGCGGGGACATCATTGACTACCTGCTCAGTCAGCTCAAAAATGCCAGCAATGATGTGAGTTTTTTTTTTTTTTTTTTTTTTTTTTTTTTTAAATATTCAATTTTACTGTTTGCCATCTAAAGTTCACAGTTAAGATCAGAAGTTAATTTTATTCAGTGTGTCAGTTAATCATTTTTTTCCCTCTGTGATGGTCTGATTTCACAGATTGTCCGCCATGGTGGTGCCCTTGGCCTGGGTTTGGCTGCTTTGGGCACAGCCAGACAGGATGTTTATGACTTACTCAAGTCAAACCTGTACCAGGATGATGCTGTTACTGGTGTGTAGACCCTTGATTAAGGTTTTCTGAGTTTGACGGGGGCTTTTCAGTTTGCTCCTCATTGCTCAAAATTAAAAAAATACTGGTGTTTGCCCTGAGCTTCTCCGAAAAATTTAGTTAACATCTTAAATAGTGTTAGATGCTGAACATATCAGTGACTGAATGATGTCATGCATTGACTTAGAAATGTGTGTTTTTTTATTATCTTAAAAATTATTTGTGGTCAAAGAAATATAGTCAGATATATGTCAACTTTATATGTGCTCCTTTTGCCTTGTCTCTCACTTGCATTGCTGTTTAATTGAATTGTATGTAGACTTATTAACATCTTATTTTAAAACAACAAAAAGCCAAAACAAGGCATGTTGAATAATGTCATATGAACCTGCAGGTGAAGCTGCAGGCTTGGCTCTTGGTCTGGTCATGCTGGGCTCCAAGTCAGCTCAGGCAATTGAAGACATGGTGGGCTACGCTCAGGAGACACAGCACGAGAAGATCTTGCGTGGTCTGGCAGTGGGAATCGCTCTGGTCATGTATGGACGCATGGAGGAGGCTGATGCCCTCATTGAAAGCCTATGCAGAGACAAGGTACAAGCAAATCATGTACACCATGAGGTCAGAGAGGCTGTATTCAATCAAAAGAACGAAGACTGTAGTAGTTTGACATTGGCGCAGCTTATACATAGACAGATGTGTGACAAATTAACAGGAAAAACAATATAAAGAAGCTTAGTAGGGTTTTGGGCAACCACAAGCCACCAGAACAGCAATAATGGACCTTGGCATTGTTTCTACAAGATTATCTAACTCTACCAGTGGCATGTAGCACCATTGTTCTAAAAGATACTCCTTCATTTGCTGTTTTGACAATGGAGAGTGCTGTGTTTGATCCAAAGTCCCCCATGTTTTAGTTTTGTTGAGACCTGATGACTGTGAAGGACATAAAATATGATTCACATCGTTTTTTACCCTTGTACCCTCTGTACTGTGTGCGGAGAATTCTCCTGTAAGAACTGGATGTGGGAAGTGACTCATACCATGTTGAACTTAGATGTGCAACCAGACAAAGTCTTTCAGTCCTGCTTTCTTTCACTGTCTGTGATAGGACCCCATCCTGCGGCGCTCTGGTATGTACACTGTGGGAATGGCCTACTGTGGCTCCGGGAACAACAAGGCCATCCGACGCCTGCTACATGTCGCTGTAAGTGTTTCCTTTTGCCCTTGTTTGCAGCCGTTTTATGAAGGGAAGAAAAGTTTGTCATACTGGCAGTGAGGCACAAACCAGGATCCAGGACTGCATGATTGATGCTACTTATTTAGATGTCATGTTTATGACTGTTTAATTTCTGTTGGGAGTAAATGACATGATTAAGTATAAACAAACAGACATTTAAATTGTTTCTAAAGTGTTGGTAGTTCTCGATTCAATTAGGACAGGCAGCTGTTAGTAATACTTTTGGCATTATAAAAATCACCTGGAATAATTTTCTGGGTTAATTTTGCACAACGTTATTTTAAAATAGAGGGGTCAAAGTAGAAGTTTAGGACACAGTAAAGAATATGCAACATGTGCAAACATTTTGCAGAGGTGTGAAGAACTTGTCCTGTAGGTGGCACCTTGTGCAAGCTAAAGCTACCAGAGAGTGTGATAGTGGATCATAGTTCTTTTACAGAGGGACGTAAGAGAGCTGCGTCATTACTTAATTTTAGTCTTAGTATCTGCTTTACTTATTAACTTTGTTTGCTTGTTTTAATTAAGGTGAGTGATGTGAATGATGACGTCAGAAGGGCTGCCGTTGAATCCATTGGCTTCATCTTGTTCAGGTAGGATCCAGAGTCGTTTCCTTCAGCTATCAACACCCTGTTTATTTATTTACTTCCATGCATCAAAGGCCTCTCTCTGTAGAGCCTTGAAGTTTTAGCCAAAATTCCACTTATTTATCTGACAGTACACTAACACAGTTAGACAAAACTAAACACTGATGCATTTCTATAGTTTGAGTCATTTTGTTGAATAGAACAAACAGCTTTTGTAAAAAACTTCATATTCCTCAAGATGTGATGGTAAGAAATCATGGATGTACTGGCACAAATATGATTTGGATTATATGAATCCCATCATTGATACTGGTACTGCTTGTCTTTATTGATTAATACTCATATCATTTCTTTTGTGCATTCACATACTGGTAGCACCACCAAATGTCTGGACCAATTCAATTCAATTTCATTTATATAGCGCCAGTTACAGGTCAAATTGTCTAAAGACGCTTTACAGAACCCACTTTTTACAGAACCCACCAGCCCACAGCACCAGTGATAATGCATTCACCTGTAAGCAGTGACACATCACTGTTTATACACATGCAATATGGCACATGATTTTGCTTTATTGTTGCTTCTTTTGCCCTGAATTTCCCTAATTTTGAAATTTTGTACAAATAATAAGATGAATTAATATGATAGAACAATTTTGAGGCAAATTTCCAGTAGTTTCCCGGTATTTAAGGAAGGCGTTTCTCTGTCAGAGAAAGCTAGATGCTCTTGTCATTGTCACTCACACATACTCTTTTCTGGCTAGTCGTAGGGATTCATCACTCTTAAATGGACGTGAATTTACCCATCGGACACCAGAGCACTGTTAAACAGAAGGCCTAGCCAGCACACAAATATCAGTGTCCATTTTTAAGCCCAAAAAAGGCTGTGTGGTATTCTGTGGGATCAATTGGCTGTTAGATAAACCTTGTGTAAATCATCCTTTTGTTTAGAAAGACTTCTGAACCAGAGCAATTTAGTTTGCCTACTCTTCTCCAACTTCCAGCCCTAATGGGGCGAGGATAACTCCTTTGCTCCCCCGGACCAACATGCACACAAACATATATGGACGACAGTTCCAAGGTCGAATATCGTATGTTTCTTCATTTCATACTAAGTCAACAAAGTCTCTGTTTGTTAACAATGGATATGAGTTCAGAGGTCTTCACAGAAATAAAATGATGATGCACAATTTGCATGAAAAGCTTGTGGAGCCTTATACAAATCTCATTTTTTGTTCAATTGATTATGATTACTTTTTGATAATAAGGCGGAATGAAACCTGTTTAGGCTTTCTTGTTTGGATGTGTGCCGTGTTTTCACTGCTTTCAATGCTGTAATCTGACATCACTGAGCTGAAAAGCAAATAATTGCTGCAGAATACACTTAAACAATGAAATGGACTTGATACAATTGCCCTTTAGGTCCGCAACACAGAAAGTATTTTATTGAACACATTTAGGTTTCCATTGAATCTAGATTTTGCTCTTTCTTATATACAGTCTCATTCGGAAACCTTTTTTAACATGTCAAAACATCAGGCCGCAATACACATACAAGAGTGCTTTCCAAAGATCCAGCAGATACAATAAGTTTCATTTCAAGAGTGTAATGCATTTACATGTCCGTCTGCAGAAGAGAGTTGTGGTCTTCTTAGCAAAATAAAAGCATGTGGTCTGAGATGGTTTACAGCATATTTTTAGCCCAAGTAAAAGAATCAGCAGAGGAATATATTTTATACTGCATTCAGAGAGTTTCCAGGTTGACATAATGTCTGGTTGCCTCAACTTTGTTGAATCTGAACTTGTATTCTTTAAGTTGGCCTCGAGAACTCGAAAACTCTTTTTGTGTACGCTAAGAACAGCCTCGCTGAGAATTCACATTATTAATATAGCTTGCCTTATAGGCCTGTTGAGCTGTCTTTTGATCCTATGCTGTACAGTCACATATTTAATGGAAGGGCTTGATTTGTGACTGAAAGGTAGTATTATGTTTTACAAATTATTCTGGTGAAAATAGCCATGTTTTGCTTTAAAATGACTGATGTAAACAAACATCAGTAGCATCAGGTAACAGCAGGCTAGCTTTTGCTGTACAGTGCACAATAAGTCCTGGTGTCAAATGATTTGTGTGTCATATTAAGAGTAACAGTATGTCCCACTCTGGCGTTTTGAATATTTATCTATGGGGCAAGCCTTTGTCTTTATAGAGATGAAAAATTTGCACCATAAATCTGATCCACTTAAAGTGCCCCGTTTAGTTGGATGTCTTTGTCTGGTGTCTCTATACGCAGCTAACATGCTCCTGCTGCTTACCATCATCATTTTCAGTCAGAAGTATTGTGTCTAACAAAACACCACTGGATGACTGTACAGGTGCTTGTCGACACCTCAGTGGACTTTGGTAGCTCACTGATCCGATGCCATTCTTCATTCCGCGCTTCATAAACAATTTAGAGTTCTCTGCCATGGAAGATTTGAATGACATCCTTGTAAGGGTCCAGTCTGTATTTGATGCCTTAGGAAGTTGTCCTGACCCATTACTCGAACAGCTTTTGTAGTTACAGGTGATGTAACGTGTAAACGCCTCCCTGAAAGTTTTGTTGAATAGCGTGTAGACCAACGGGTTGATACCTGATGACACATAACCCACCCACACAAAGATCTCCATGAGGCGTGAAATTACACTAGCATCACAACTGGTGCATAGCACGGAGGTGATGTTTGTAATGAAGAAGGGGCACCACATGACTACAAACAGGAGGAAGACTATGCCTAGCACCTTTGAGGCACGTTGCTCATTGCTGAGAGTCTGCATTGACTTCTTGCCCATTGTTGACATTCTGCGAAAAGAAATTTCTTCTCCTGTTGGAGCGTTCGTTGTGCCTGCATTTGTTTTTTCTTGCATCCTGGGAAGTCTACTGTCCAGTATGTTCACTTGCTCAGTTTGAGGTGAAGTCATGGTCTGTTCTTTTTGAAATGCTGTGGAGACTGTCGAGCAGCTAAAGCGCTGAGTCACCTTTGACTTGAGCAAATAAACCTTTTTGCGCAACACCTGGACAGTTAGTAGGTAGATGACCATCATGATAGTCAAAGGGATGAAGAATGCTGCCAAGGAGCCGAACATGATAAACTCCCTAAAGGTGTCTGTTTTCAGCAGGCATGTGTGGTTGCTGTTGAAGGTGATGTTGTTGGGAGGATGGTAGTCCTTAAGCCCCTTTATTGGAATCGGGATTGCAATACCTGGAAAGTGACAAGAACAGTTAATACTGAAAAGCATTGGCAATGATTTTGTTATTTTTACAACACTAAGCTTATGATTACAGCACTAAAAATGTAATTATTTTGCATTCTGTTTGTTACCACCAGCTAAGGTAATCTTTCTTAAGCTCTCAGGAAAATTGGTTGAATTTTTAATCTCATAAGTATACTGGTAGAAATGGAAGAATAACTAATCTTTAATGAAAGAACAACAAAACTCCAATAACATACAAGGTTATGGTTCAAGGGCTTTTTGTTTTTTAAAATCAAGTAAGCTATTAATTAATTACTTGTTATGGTCCTTCATAAACTGACCACTTTTAACCCAGGTGGAGCCTGGAATAAATGCCAGCTGAACATTTAAAGGACTGACATGTATGATTTAGGGGTATCCGTTTGTAGAAATGGAATATGGTATTCATGATTATGTTTTTGTTATTGTGTAATCACTTGTACTTTAGAGTCACTGTGTTTGTTTTGGAATATGCCCCTCATTCATACACATAAAGTAAGTCCTCTTTCTTAGAGCCTACCATGTTTCTACAGTGGCCCAGAATGAACAAGTCAACCTCTGGTTTGATAGAGAGAGCATTTCCTGTTATTATGTTTGAAGTGACGGCCACCATAGGTTCTCCTACACACCTGGAAAAGGAGAGTGACGGTGGGACTTCATTAAAAATATGTAATTTCACATTAAATTGTACATACTGAACCTGTAAGCTGCTGGCATTTTGTCATGTTTACAGGTGAATGTTTTGTTTACACACTATTTGCTGTTAGTGCTTCATTTTTGTTGAATACTTCGTTGACCCAAGCAGACTGGACTCTACTCTCATGACTTTCAGTAATTGTGATAGTACCATCCCAGCTGTCCACCCACCCCATCCCTTTCCCTTAAATGTCACAGCTCATAGGTTGTTTTTTTTATACAGTATTTCTTTAATTGCATCTGGCAAATGTTGCTGCATCTATGAACCAGTGCTAACATCAAAATTGAGAAATGACTTACACAAAGTAAAAATTACTTTAGTGCTCCATTAAGGTCTGTATAGAAAAAGGGTTACAAAAGCTGAACTGATATGCTTACAAATGGATATGAGCCACACCAGTGCAATCTTGACCAGAGCTTTGGCTCTGGATTTGTACTGGCTGTGTTGGATTGGCTTCTTGATGGCAATGTACCGATCCAGTGAAATGGCACAGAGGTGCATGATGGATGCAGTAGAAAACAGCACATCGAGGAAGAGCCAAATTGGACAGAGGAACTCCGGAAGAGGCCATTCAGACTCTAAAGAGAAGATGAGACAGAATTAATACAGGAAGAGATAAACTTTTGGAAGTAGTGACTCTACAATTAGTAGCTAATTTAATGTACTTGTGGTTCAACTCATTTTTATTCCATAAAAGAAGTTGGTCTTACTCACTACCAGTTATGGGAGATATACCGCAATGGCAAGGGATTAGAAGTAGCACTCATGCAAAAGATTGGTGTTTGTTTATCTCTGAGGAATGACTGTACTGGAAAGGGAGGGTTCATTGACTGTTTATGGAGCTGAAAGCTCTGTATGTAGATGTGGTGGAGACTATGCTTAACAGTAGTGTTTATTTTCAGTCCCAGGCATAAAATGGGCAAGTGATTGCTCTGGCCTTTCTCTCATCACCTATTAACACTGCAGACTGTTGTTGGAGATATTCCTTTACATAATTTTATTTTATTATGCCCCCCTACCCTCTTTTACTTGCAGTATTTTCTTGTTGCACTTGAAGGAAGTCTTGAAGCACAGTTTTGATTGGGTTTTATCTGGAGGACTTATTCTCTGACTAATACTTAACTTGTTCTCAGAGCAAACCTTCTGTACCTGTTTTGTGAAGTTTAAATTCCAAATGCGATGCCAAATTCTTTAAACAGAACTGAATTTGTATTAGTTTGTAATGTTTCTACAGCATTTTATCCTACACCATAACTCTTTAAATGGCTATATACTAATGCTGTCAATTCATAGCTTGGCTTTGAATATATCCTTGTTCCACAAAATGTCGACTCATATAATTTCATGGAGGATAATGGATATCATGCAGTGTCTGATTACACAAGGCCGCGGTCAGTACCTTGCGTAGTAGTTTGCCTTGCTGCAGTGTTTTTGTTATTTATTTTTGGTTCAAACCTGAAAAACATTTCTTATTTCAAATTTTTAGATTTTTGTAAGTCACATAGCTTGAATTTAGGTGAATAAAAGGCTGAGACAAAAAAAATCTTCATTTTATTTTGAACAATCTGCCAGAATGAAACTAAGTATGTTGACTAGGTTTAGCTATGACAGGCTTTTAAATTATATCGGTAGAGGTGGCTGGATTACTAAAAATGGATGAGGTTCAATGAGTACAATGACCCAGTGTAAAGTTAAAAAGATGTATGGGACTGCAACGGACCAGTTAAGGCAGCAGCATGGTAATATGTTGATGTTATACAGAACTTTGCAGATTTACATCAGCCTATTGGAGCCGTCTACTGCCACTTGGGGGCAGATTACTCTTGTTCATGTCTGTGCTGCTATTGGTCCTTTGCTTTTGGTCCTGCCACAGTAAAAACAGAAGTATAGTAGAGCGAAACCAGTCCTGTTGCATCAGTAGCGCTCGTAAACACGGGCATTGTTTATTATGCCGAAAGGACCCTTTACTAATTGTAATTGAAGCCAATCCTTCAACCAAAAAGCATTCGGCCTACGTATGGCATCATTGCTCAGGGTAGACGCACTGTTGCCAGACTGCATGGAAATTTGTTTCCATAGCCTCTGTATTGGTTGAATTCTAGTAATCATTTACTCTGCTGATATGCAGAGCTACGCTATCGGACACCAATTTGGAACCATATCAGTATCAAAGCTCTTTTACCTTTCACTTTAATTATGCTCTGCTAGTTATTGACTAAGTGTGGTTTAGTTATGCCACATTTGATTTGTGATATAGACACCCTTGTGTGTATAAAGGGAAAAGAGGGACAGGGACACCTTACAAAACATTAGGCATAGTATCAATAACGATAGACCTTTGGTAGTAATATCGCCAGTGTAACCTGTCCTGTACTGTGACTTTAGGAGGCACTGATCCTCTGTCTGGCAGCTTGACTGCCTGCGCTGTTGTTAGCCCTGCTTTGCTTTGTTACCAGCCTTATGTACACAGTGAACATGTATGTTTATGCCCCCATGACCTCTTCCTTCATGCCCCAGTTCTCTGAACTTCATCTCTCTAAATAGGGTCGTAATGACACCTGCCTGAGTCTCCAAAAATATTTGTAGAGCATATTTCTAAGATTTGCTTTATCTGTTGCAACAAGAGCAGTAGCTATTCACTATTTTTTGATATTGGTTAATTTCTTGATGATTTTCTCAATTAATCTAGTTGTTTAGTATATAGTAGGTCAGAAAATCTTGGAAAATGTTCATCAAAGCCCAAGATGATGTCCTCAAATGACTTATTTTGTCCATAGCCCAAACATAATCTGTTTACTGTAAAGCAGTAAAGAAAACAAAATATTTGTAAAAGCTGAAGTTTGAGAATTGTGAGTTTATTTCCTTAAAAAAAGAGCTAAATGTTAATTATCAAAATAGTTGGTGTTTACATTGCTAATGGCTGACAGTTACTTGATCAGTTGTTGCAGATCTTATTGTACCACACAAGTATTGCAGTGAACTTTGCAAATTTTAATTGACATGGTACTTTTCTCTGTAACAGACTTGCGCTTGCACAGATTTTCACCTTACTGCACTGAGTCTCAGGACATTATTTTCAGAATACATTTAAATTGGTACAGAAGGCCCTACATTTAAGTGTTTGTTCAAAGACAACCATGAACTCTGGTTACTTTTAGGATTTCAAGCTTTCCATAATATACTTTTGTTCTCTCAACCATCTCAGCCTCTTCAATTGAAGCAACTTATAAAGGGGAAAGCTTTTAGCTTCTCTTTTAAACACAGGTTGTTTGTGACCTAAGTAATAATGTGAATAAGTGTTATCATAAGGAGTCATTAAACTAAACAGTTGATTCATTGAATATTTAGGTTAAATAGCATGACTGTAATTCCAAAACCCTGCCTGTTGTCATCTGTTTTTACATCATGCCAGTCCAAATGTGAGCAGGATGTATGCAAGCAGCTTTTTTTGAAATTACAAAACAAGATAGAATAGTAAATTAATTCTAAGGCTCTAACTTACAGATACGGAGAAAAAAGTAGCACGTATGACCAGTTTGACTTGTGTGGGTCTTTTGGTGTAACATCCAATTCTCATGCAAAACAATGTTTGAGAAAGGAAATACTACAAATAGCCTTGTGCTGCACTATGCTCTACTTAGCATGTGTGAAGCATATTTATATCAGATTCAATGTCCTCTAATTGAATTAATAGAGACTTTGCAAAGCCTAAATATTGTAACTGTATTAGAATGTAGAGAATAGAATTCTAAATCAGGTCCTATGCGGCTGTGTTTACACAGCGTTTACTGGAATTGAAATAATTTAGCATATCTTTCCAGGGATAATGGTCCCCTAACACAAAAGTTCAGTCCCAGCTGTGCAGCTGCTACCACAGCAAAACCAGAAGAGGAACAAGTGTGTTTATTATCCACTATCTCGTGTTATATTTCATCGTATTACATCAAGAATAATTTGTTTAGAGATGGTCTAGTATTGCTCATAAACTACTTTTATCCTCCTTTCGTACTGTAAGGTTGCCAGCCTGCTTTTATTTGTAGATTATTAAAGCTACTAAAGCCTAAATACAAATGAATGAAAAATGGGTTTGAACTCTCTTAATAAAATGCCTGACTCCCCATCCCATGGGTATAAATGGTCACTCCTACACTCATTTTGAAATAGTTTTCAAGGTTTTACAGATCTTTGCCTCAAGTTTTGTGATTACTAGCCAGCCCACAAGGTTACAAACAGTTCAATCATAGCAAAGTATCAGAGGAATGTCTGTGATTTTGTTAAAGTTACACAGGATTGTGTCAAAAAAATGATCTTGGCATTGGGCAAGGGCATAATTCTCTGTGCAGTATTGAGTGTTGCTTTGGTATTGCACAGGTTATCAGGTTTCCAACACAAGGCCCCATGCTACACTTACTATAGAGAACAGTGATGAGCGCAATGGGCATCACCAGGACTCCCACCAGCAGATCAGCTACAGCAAGTGACATCAGGAAATAGTTGGTGGCATTCTGCAGCTTTCTTTCAAGCGACACAGCAAGAATGACCAGGATGTTTCCTCCAATAGTGGGGATGATGACCATGACGATGAGCAGGGCAGCCCATTTCAGCTGAATCTCCGGCGCTTCACCCGCATGTGAGCTGTTAGCCGCAGGTTGTTCCACGACTGGCTGAGACATGGTGCTGCTGAGATTACAGCGGGCCTGAGCTTTGATCTTTCTGGTGTTGGACACTCGGCCAGCATGGTCACTGGGTCCCACAGGCAAGGACACCGGGTAGGGTGGGGCAGCTCACGGTCAGTGCACAAGATGCTTCATTCTTGCGCAGCGTACAAACCAAAAGGAATAGCTGACTAACAGACCAGGGTCTGCTTCTTGAAGAGGACAAAAAAACGAGTCCAGTGGAATAACTCCAGTGCTGGCAATAATCCCACCACAATTAGTACTTCCACAACGAGATGTTAGCGGGGTTCCTCATCTTCCAAGGCAGACGATAGTCTTGTCATCCACTGTAGCCACTTGAAAGAAGAAATAGGTTGGTTAAAGGGACAGCTTGTTGCCATCTGCTTTAATTTGTCTGACTGATGGCATAATTATGAGACATTTATGATAACAAGTGATGAAGGTCTTTCCTGAGTATTGACACTCATTGTTTCCTCATTATGTCAAAGAAATTTACTGAGCTGGAAAACATGAAGAACAGTAATTAACAAGCTTTTTAAATTTCTGTTGTTGTACAGATTGTAATAACTATAAAACTAATTTAATTAAGGTTTAAATGGCTTTTCCCTTAATCTATATATTTACACAAATGATCAGTTAGATTTTTTAAAATCAAAAACGGTATATGATTGTGTAGGTTTTTGAGATATTGTGACTAAATCCTCGACACAAAACAGAGGTTAGGTAGCAAGTTGGCTTAAAAAATTCCATTGGAAAAATAAAATGCTTTGTAAATTAACTTTACCATGAGTTTTCAAAAGTTTCCTACCTGCACCTCGAGATAATATCTGTTGTACTTCTTTGGCGATCTTCTTTGACGTTTAACTCTTGAAGTGTTTTTCCAAGTCACGACGTCTCACCTCTCACAAACACAGAAGTGACATTCTCACTTAGTGTGCTTCAATCTTTGCACACCTTACAGTATTGTATCCTTCTTAAGATTCGTCCCCGTGTCATCTTTATATTCCACCCTCCCTAAATACGAGTGCTGCTGAGACTGCCCTCCCTCAGCTGTGAAACTTAAATCTGTCGTAGTCTGAAGCAGTCCGTGATGTGGAATTTGCCTCGCGTCCACATGTTGGAAGAACCCCCAGTCTTGCTTCGCATCGCCTAACGCGATCACAGGTTTAAAACTTTCAGATGTTGTGGTTCCTCTGCCTGTCTCCCATTCCCACTCGCTGCCTCTCGCTCACAGCCTGTGATCAGCTCACACCCTCTGCCGTCTCCTTCGCTCTCTCACTCCACCCCTCGCTCCCCTCTGTCTTGCAAGTGAGTCAGACTCTATACAAAACAGATGAATGTCTTTGTGCTGGCAACATGCCCGTGGTTCTGGGAGGTAATTTCCTTCAACACAGCCGTCCCAATGTTTATATTTGTCACTTTCTGTTCTCTCCTCCATTGGTAGCGAGCAGCGATGGGGGAGGTAGCAGTGGTGTATGCGGAGAAGCTTTTTTGGTGGTGGTTGATGCTTGAGAAATGTACTGCATAGCTTTTCTCTTTTGCCCCCAGTGAGCTCACACTTTCAGGCAAAGGAAGTCATTTAAATAGAATCGTATTTTCCTGATGGATTCACCATTGGGTCTGGCTGTAACCGTCAAAAGATCAGATTTTTAGTAATTCATTCAGGATGCCTGTATCCACATAAGATAACCTGTTCTGTTTCAGCTCCCTTTGCTCTTCCTAGTCAACAAGGTTTGGTTTAGTATCTTCAATCTCAGGGGCATAGTTAAATTGTGACATCTTTCATAAGAAAGCGAGGAGGCTTCTGAACATTCACGTCTAGTATCAACAACCAAACTTTAAGCATTATGATTATGGAAAAAAATGTAATGTCACCTCTCCCTTTTGCAAAATACTTTGAGGCAACTTAGCAGCTGGTATGCAGACTTCTGTTATATTAGATTCATTTTCACAATGAGATCCAGTTTTGCAGGCTCAGACTGCAACTTTATCTTTACGGATCTACGCATTTATCCGCTTTCAAACTACCGTAACAAAAAACCTGAATAAGTGTTCTGTAATTTATATGTTGTGTTGTATGAGAAATATGTAATTTAGCATGATTTAACACATTTTTTTCCTAACTTGGCATGAGGTATGCTGTAGTACCTAGTCCAAGAAATACATTTTGAGATGTCGCTCCCTTTTGTCCCTCTCCCAAATGATCAGTATTCCAGCATGCACTTTATATTATGAGATCATTGTTTCATTAATTTACATTTTGGTAGTGGCTCATGACTTACAATTATGGCAATATACCGTACTTGCCCATGTGATCAAACCATCTTTCCCTTAATTTTTAACACATTTGATGCTTTTTTGTTTACCCCTTTGCTAGACATTGGTTGAATTTTAATTAAATTTAAGTGCCGACAATAAACACCACACAGCCTCTTGGCTTGTCCAATATTAACATTGTCCAGGTGTTTTCATGATGTGTTTGGGTGACTGGTTGTAGCAGACAGGATGCAAGTTAATGAGATCTGCTTTCTTACAGTAAGTGTGCATAATGCAACGGCCACAGACACATTTCATGTGGTAAAGTGCATCTATAATTTGTTTGCTTCTTTCTGAACCTTTCAATGGTTGTCTTGCTTCCCAGACCATCACATGGAAGCTGTAGCAAGAGGGAGTCATTAAATTGTAGCTGGATCACTCACAACATAATACATTATGTGGTGCACACATTAATAGTCATACTGCACATTAACCAGATAACTTAGAGACTTCTGCTTTCCTGTAAAATTTAAGTCCATGCAATTGCTAGTGTTATTTTTAAGCAGCTTCTTGGGTGAATCTCTTCCTTCCTGTCCTTTTTCCTCTTATTGTTTGTATTTCAGTTCATTCTGAGGTTTATAGGTTCATCATACATTAGTAGGATATTTGAGCACCTTTAAATAGAGACATTATTGCTTGACTGCGTTTTCAGATGAAATAAATGCTGGGTATTGATTTCTTCTCTGAATCTGAGTTCTTCTGTTTGATGGTAGTTGGAGGTAATTAGCCTATCTTTTACTTTGAAAAGGTTGAAAAGGCTTTTAATGAAACAATTTTGAAAACCCATACCTACGTTTTCTCAATTTTGCCTCAAGCGACTCTAGTTCTTTATCGATTTCAAAATGTATCGTAAATTAGGTCTCAGTGTCTAGCTATTACTAAAGCTCTTACGCTTTAGATGGCATAGTTCATACATCTCTTTATAAAGGACAGACAGTACCCTGTGTTCTTGCTGCAAACTCAAGTATTGAAGAATAAGGAACCTTGACTCACCACCTACATGTTGATCAGGGCAGCTTTATTAATGAAGGCCAAAATCACAAGTTTGTCCCTGAGGGCTTTACAATCTGGTCTTTATCCAAGTATGGATTGAAGGGCATCATCAGTCTACCAGAATAGAATAAACTCAATCCCTGTAGGTGAAACTGAAAGGTGATCTAGAGCTTCCAATGATTGCCATTTGTGATCTCGTTAATTCCTCCAGCAGTGGTCGAGCTGAGCTTCTAATTCCAAATAGACCAGTGGAGATTGTCCATTGTGAACATGCCTCTGTATTAATGCTCAGTGCTAAACAAAACGTGTGAACCTTTACCAGGAACATAATATTCACAACTATATTGAGGCTGTATTAGTTTCAATTAGACAGTTTCCCAAAATCCTTCTGGGTTCTCCTCCATAATGTGCCGTCTATACATTTGAGTCTTCAGTGTTGAATGGAAGCGAACGACTTAAACATCTTGGCGACCTTTGCTACTTTAATGGACTGTTGTGGCAGCAATAAAAAGTAGCTATAGCTCTCATAATGTATCTACTTATTTTGTTTTTGTTTAGTTTCTTGTCATACTGTATTTTAGATTCTGTTTTACTTGTTATCTGACCCCATCTATTAAATCATGTAGCAAGTGCAGTTAGTTGTCTTTGCTATAGCTGCCGTTTCATTATATTCGTGAATATATGTAGTGCCTTTTTTGACATCGATGGTGTGTCCCCGTCAGTTTTAAATTGCTTAACTTTGTTTCAGTAAGCAAACGAAAATAATAACCAGCTGGTTTAAAAACAAGGGCTACACAAAGAGGAACTGGAGATGATTTCTTGACCGGACCTACAAAACTACAAACAGACATTGTTGTTTGTTTTTTCATTTTTAATAACTTGCAATTACATCTCGACTGATTCACTTCCAATGGCCATGTGAGCCAGACTGAACCAAAATTCAAAGGCACAGAGTATTCTCAGCAATCAGCTCATCTGTCATGCCCAGACAAGGCTGGTGTTATCACCACCACCTTTCACAGGCCAATTGTAAGATACGATTCTCGGTTAAAAGCAGGTTACTGCAACTCCATGCATGTTTTTTTTTTTCTTTCCTTTCAAATCAAACATCTCTTTTGGAACAACTGTAAACAAGTCACAAAACAGTTATGGTTTTGTGGGACTTGTTTGTCTCTGACTTGACTCCTAAATTCTGTGGGTCTTTTTGTTGAAATCTGGATACCACCACTTGGCATTGACAGGACTGAACGCTGATGTTGGCCTCCCAGGCCGCGCATGTGTCTTTGATGTACTGACTGTACAGCATTTCATTGTGACTGAGGAGCAAAATATGCAATGCAGTCTAAATGTGAAGAAGTGTTTCCTCCCTACTTCAGGGCTCTTATTCAGCTCCATCAAATTCACTTGAAGTACTTAGTTGTGTGTCGGTCTTATCTTTGCAACCCTTTGACTCACAGTACTCAGTCAGCAGTGCTCACAGTGTCGTGGTCTTTTGTAAATGTTAGACTCTTTTAGTGCTACAGCCCCACAATCTTTACTATTTCAGTTAAATAAGTTGTTTTTGTTAACAGTTTAAAAAGAACATGTTGCATTCTTTGCATAATTCATTTAGAATCCCTTAATATTCACTTTATTTGCAAGGAAACAGTTTATACAGGAGGTGGAAAGACATTTCATCCAAGCACAGCATTTGCTATTATATCTTGAACCAAAGATTTGGCGGAAAAGGTTTTGCTCCTTTATTTCTGTTTTCTCTAGCAGCACCACTGTGACAAAATGCATAAGGACTTGGAGAATTTTCAGAGACGTAAATCAGAGCCCTGCAATTTATATCCACAGTTTAATTTTTCTTTTCCCTCTCTTTCTCCCTTCACTCTCTTACACTGACTCATACAGCTCATTTTTGACATTGATATCATGAAAGTGCACTCTGAGTACATTAAGGGAGAATGCAACTGAGCTATACAGATTACTGTATCTGATTTACTCTTAGACCGTTGTGCCATATTGTACAAACTAACATATTGATACAAACCTTACCTTTTGTAAGACGACGTAAGCAATCACTCACTATTATCAAATCGTAACTGCAGTGACCATGGTTCATGTGGTTCTTTGCTCAAAGCCTCGAAGCATTTTACATTACATGGAACAAATCACATCATCCATCACTTAAGCTTTGACCCTAAGTATTCTTGTGTTCACCAAGAGCATATTTTGTCAAAGACTCCTGTATCCGCTGTACCACATTCAAACAGAATGTGACTTATCACCAATTAATGTTAACACAAATATCAGTCAACTATATCAATGCTGTGTTATCTTGCTTTTTCTCCTATTAGCCTTGGTTCTATGTAATTATAACAATTACTGTAAATGGTTAACGTCAAGTGCCTCCTCTTGACTCTTTTATTTATCTCCCCCTCATGTCTCCAGGACCCCTGAGCAGTGTCCCAGTGTGGTGTCTCTTTTGTCGGAGAGCTACAACCCTCATGTGCGCTGTGGGGCTGCTATGGCTCTGGGCATCTGCTGTGCTGGGACAGGCAACAAGGTGAGTGCCTTCTTTCAACTGAGATAGTCAGTCACCTTACCGTGTTCAGTCTCTCATGGTGCTGAGCTGCTGTCAATGAAACTCACCACAATCTTTCAGAAAGAAAAAATGTTTTGAGATTTTACTGTCTAAACTGATTGTAGGCTTTTTATGTGAAACATGAGGAAAAAATGTTTGTTTGCAGTTCATAATGAAGTTGCACCTCTCTCCAGCCACTATTTAAGGATATGCAATGTCTCATCTTCTGCATCCTTTTAAACAGAGTGTACAAAAGGGTCAACCATAAGGACTTAGACGAAGAAATATACATAGACCTTTTTTTTTTGCTAGCAACCCTAGTCAAGATGTAAATAATACTGCCCTATTTAAATAGGTCTCTTTACACAGAAGCTGCTCTTTTTCAAGTCAGTAATCATGACTAAAACTGATGTTTCTTAAAAGGCTGTGTAGAAGAAAAGCGTAGATTGCATTTTTTCAACCACCACTGCAGAATTTGCTGTCCTCATTTATCCCATGTCCTTCGTTATTCTTGCCACAACGTACGTCACTGATCCAAAGATTGTCTGTGCTGAACAAAGGGTTTTCCTTAAAGCAGCCAACTATTGGCTCCTCTGTGAGACTGAGGTGGGTGAGTACGCACTTGCCCCTGTAACCCCCAACTGCTAAATGGAGGTTGTCGGTTTTCTCTCGTCAGAGGTAATGATGGTATGACAACAAATACAACCATCACTTTATTAAATAGGTGTGTTGAGTGTAAAAATGAGCTGTAAATTTCCCAAGATTATACTATAAGACTCACATGCTTTGTTAATTTCCTGCCACAGTTTGACTTAATCACCAAAGTGATCAGCTTTTTTACTCTTCATCCATCCTTTATTTTTATTGAGGATCAGCACTGGGGAACTCAAAATTGTGAAGAGTTTATTGCAGATGAGGTAATGAAGTGGTCCAAACTGGCACACAATCACTAGGCTGCTCCCTGGCATTTAGTTTGAGCTCGCTGAAATCCAAAAAAGAGGACAGAAGTTGATGTGTTGCTGTTTCATAGTTTTCTAATCATGTTTCCTGATCAGTCTCAGGCAGCACAACCACAGCACAATCATGGCTCATTGCACTCTGAGCTTTGCAGCACCAAAGTGAATATTTTGGACCAGAGCAAACCAAGATGTGCTACAAACCTTATCAGCCCCAAGCTTCACTTTAAGACCTAAAGCACATCAGGCCCTTAGCAAGAGTAATGATGTAGTGACAAGAGAACTGGGTCACCTATTTAGAGGGAGCACATTACTTTGCCATCATTTACACCTTGGGGTTGGTTTATGTTCGTGATCTATTGTAGACCATAAAAAACTGCACAGGAAAGATGTTCTTACCATTGCTGTAGTCTGTTTATGCTTATTTTTGCCGTAGTTAAATTCCGGGAGATTGTTCAGCTTGTTTAGATGAAGTGGATGAAAATATTGTCTACTAAGAAATATGTGTGGAAATGTAAACACCAAGCAGACTCACGTGAACCATTCATCATTTCAGAACACTGTCATTTGATACTGTTTTATAAATGTGTATTGAAATGGAAATTATGTCGCGGTAAAGCGTGTTCTGTACTGTTCCATTTGTTTACACAGGCCTCCAGACAGTAAGTACTACTGAAGTGAATCTGTTTCTTAAGGTTGGCTCACACGGATGCACAAACCTGAAGAAAACAACACCGCGCTGTATGTGAATTACGACGATCTTAAGCAACCGACCCTCTCTGCTGATTGGGTCTGACAGTAAATACCCTCAATTAAACCCCCCTTCAAACAAATGATCATGGACAGGATGTGGCCGACTAGTGTTGACTTTACACTCGGACTTATCATCTTGCCGTGCGGCTGTCTCAGCCAGCTGAGCCGAGAACATGGTTTATTTTACCTCCACTGTCATCATCCTAGTTTGTTTCTCTTTCCTCAGTGGAGCTGATGCCTCCTTCTGAGCACCGTGGTGTGGGTTACAGCCATTACTGTTCAAAAGAAATAAAAGTAACAGTGATGGACTAGCCAGAGGACAGAGAAGAGAGCAGAAGGAAAAGGAAGGATAGGAAGGTGGTCCTTCCTCAGTCCGTCATTCACAGTGATCATGGGAGGAGACGGATTGTTCGTCAGTTGTCAGGGGCAACCAGATAGGGATGACACTAATGTCATTAGTTTGTGAGGTCTGGTTGCATCCGTTGATAATCCCTTTTCCTGTATTTCATCAATCAAAAGTGTCCCTGTTGCACTGATGTGTTCTGTTGGGAATGGCGCATTATAAAATACATGTAGAGTCACACTGGCAGTTTTGTGTCTGTGAAACTGCAGATTTCCACTAAAGGTTCATGGCAGATTGAACAGAGGTCATTATTCTATCTTTTCTAGGTAGTATACTAAAAAGTAGAATAAATATATGTCCTCACAACAGTGTGCTAAAAGTTGTTTGTACATTTATTCAGCTTTGTTTGCATATCAATCAGATTCTTTCAAAATCTGCATTTATTCCTTAATCTGATTGTAAGAGACAGAAACAAACAAGGCATTACTCAGGCTATTATTAACTCCCAGTTTTCATGTTGCCTTTACCAGATAAGGATTTTCAGTCTGAAAGTGAGTTTTTAAAGGTACTTTTGGTCTATGGAGGGCTTCAAAATATCATTTTCTACACTGTCTTATTCTAACAATGAACAATCATTGTTCACATGCTTTGATTTATTTAAGTGAAACCGTCTCATCTGTTTTTCTTTTCAGTCAGTATCATCCTGATTTTCAATAAACGCTGCAGAAAGCACGATGAGCAGTCTGTGAAATTGGGTTTCTTTGTCCTCTTCAATCCCAAGAAGTACTTGAAGCTGATACATGGGAAAATCTGTTGTTTTTCAAAGCTTTTCTCCCACTTACAAATCATTTTTATAGGATCAGCTGTTCAGTGCTTTGGTAGTTTATATATCAGCAGATTCTTTACACTTCCCCACAAGTTTTCTGCAACTTTGATTTTTTTTAAAAATTCAAATGCATTTTTTTTTTTTTTTTTTAGCAACATTGCAAACTTCTCTGTTTTCTTTGTCCTCACAGGAGGCCATCAATCTGCTGGAGCCCATGACCAATGATCCAGTGAATTATGTGAGACAAGGCGCCCTCATTGCCTCAGCCCTCATCATGATCCAGCAAACTGAAGTCACCTGTCCCAAAGTAAGTACACAGTGAAATTAGGTTTATCACCAGCAACCTGTATCAAAGAGTTCATCTAGACTCTTAAGTACACCTCTAAAACAGTGGCGGAATTTCCATTTGAATGTCAAGAAAAAGTAAAGGACAAAACAATACAGCCCTGTTTTTTGTCTTGGTGTCTGTTGGTTATCTGCAAAATAACAACGTGCTCAAGTGACTCTTAAAATGATCCCCAATACCACTGGGGCCAGAGCTTTTGCTGAGTAAACTGCCTAAGGAATGAAAAGGGGAAAAGGGGAAAACTTGACTGAAAGCAGAAAGAATCAAAACTGTGAAGACAAAAGAAAATAAGTCAATGTCTTGCAAGCCTGGAAAGTGACTAGTCCAGGCATAACTGCATGCACTCACCCTTGAAGCACCTCATACTTTGTCACAGACAGTTTAGAAATGCCAGACACATTTTCAAAGACTCCTCATCTGCACAGCAACAGGCCTTAAAGCTCAGGGCGGTATGCGAGATTGTGCAAGAGGCAGTTTTTTTTAAACAGTGGAACATCAGGAGTTGTTACATCCATGACTTTTTTCCCTCCAGCCTTTGTAATTTCCAGCTCTGCTGCACAGTTGTAGACACCAATCCTAGGTCGATGGTTTGTGGGTGGTAGATTGACCCAATTGGCCGATAACCTCCCAGCACAGCATTTAGTCAAGGTTTCACTGTGGCTCACAAGGTATGCAGTCAGTGCTGGGACTCCCATACGTACTACACTACAGGCATGGGTGTGGCAATGCTGATGTGGCTGTGATGTGAATATTCTGCTGATGTGCATGCTTTACCCTTTTCTTTCAAGAGCCTCTGACAAGGAGATGTAGACAGATTTGGAAAAACATTATCTCTCTTTCACACTGTTCTGCAGAGACAAGGGTTAAACTTTCTAATCATTTTGTCTAAAATTGTATATTTATTATAGGTGAACCAGTTCAGGCAGCTTTATGCAAAGGTGATCAACGACAAGCATGATGACGTTATGGCCAAATTTGGCGCCATCCTGGCGCAGGGAATCCTCGATGCAGGTCAGTCCACAAACAATGCAATGGGTTCATGCATGTCTGTCGCTGAGCAAGAGATGAAATTGGTATGTGATCCTGCATTTGCCTTCAACCCTTAGGAGGATACGTAAACATCTGTAATTCTTAATTACACGGTAAAACAAGTGAAGTGCTTTAAATGCTATGTGGGTTTGTGGTTTTGTGTGTGTCTTAATTTGAGTTCCTTTGCATTCAAGCAAGCCCTCTTTGGCTGGCCACCCGTGCACTGTCTCTGGAACAGATCATGCTAAGGTGCATTAGCTCCTGGCGGTCCCACCTCTGCTCTGCTCTGTGCTCTGCTCTCAGCCATATGGCCTGTTGCTCTCCCCCTGGTGATTACTGTTTGTCTGATGGTTTCTGTGTTTGTGTGTCTGTGCGAGTGTTTGTGGACACAAGCAAGCAGCCTGTGTTTGTGTGTGTGAGGTCCTTGAGAGCTGTACATTGTCACATGAAAAACTACACACTCACACAAAGCAGAGCACGCCTACATCCACATGTATGCCCAGACCCATGATATAGGCAGGAGTAGAAACCTACTTTCTAGCACTAACACAAAGCCCTGTGAGCAAAGCGAGAAAGAAACCAGCTATGTTTATTCGCTGCTGTCTAAATACACTTTCAGGTGTTGAAACTTACACAAAGTGAAGCCTATCTTGAGTATTTTCACCATTACATGAAAGGTTTAAATTGTTGTGAATATTTTTCATTAGTCATAATTTTGCCTCTTGATTAGCTCTGCCTCTTCTGCTTTGTTGTTTAATGGTTATTTTGTTGTGAGACGATTAGCCATCGTGATGACAGACAGGACTTTAATCATGAGACCTTCCAGACAAACCCTGATGACTGGTGTCTATTTCAGACTGCAGGCACAGTCCCAGCTCTCCTTCCAGCTCTCCAGGCCAAACCCCAGCCCTCAGTGCTATCCACATGTTCAGCACAGTCCAGTGTAGCACATATATTAAAGCAGGATACACACTACTCTGTGTTTGTATGTCAGATGTACTCAAACTCATGCGGCATGAATGTTTTATTATTCCTGTTCTTCTAGAGCTTCAGGGGTGTTTGAGGTGCAGGGATAATTGTATTTAATTTGGCTGGCGGAAGCGATTAGAGCGCTGGTGCTCATTACCCAGGAAATGTCCGTCTCTTGCTCGTTCTCTCTCCCTCTCTGCAGCTCTGTCTTCTCTCTCACACCCCTCATGTACAGACTTTCTCCTACTAATTGATACAGTCCATTAATTATCTTAAATTAGGAGGTTTTCCCACATTGCTGTACCAAAAACTCGCCCGGTCCTCCTGTTTTATGGGACTCAGTTGTTGTGTCTCTTTAAACTAAAACACGCAGGCTGGTTGTTGATGTAGTCATGTTACACCTTTTGAGGGATCACGGCTATTCCAACACCTCCCTCATCAACTCCTTGGAAAGAAAATTGGCCCACCAAATGGAGAGTTGGCAAAAACAGCGAGTGGGAGGGGTGGGGGGAGACCTGCTCGTCAAGTGCACTCAACTTCTCAAGTATTTAAGAGACTCTCAAGCACCCGATTGTTGCAAAGGCGAACAGACCTCGTAACTCATTCTAACCAGCGTTCGATCTGTAGGACTAGAATGATTTCAGTGTTAGTTCAGGAGCCAAGATTAAATCATCTCTGCAAAACAAGATGGCAACAGATGATTTAAGTGGTATTGTTTAGGCTGATTTCATTTTTAGTTGGAAGGGCTACTCCCTAGTAACCTTCCTTTGACAGAGACAGTTTTTCTATTCTTCCCTGTAAAAATGAGAAGGTCATCCTGGTTACCTCCTGTCTTCTCTTCCTGCCCCTCCCTCAATCTTCTGCCATCCCTCCCTTGTGTCTGTCACAGAGAGACTGATTGAGGGCTATTCTTATGTACTGCTTGCACCCTTCACCCCTGTTAATCAGCTTTTTAGACTTTTTGTTTGATGGAGCACAAACTGTCACAGCGAGGGGCCACAGTGAGAAGTTACCGGTTTCACAGAAATCAGCCCACATGTCTCATTCTTAGGAATTTGCCTTCACACTAGCATTACAAAAGCTGTTTTTTATCATTTTACTTCGCTTGTAACATTATTACCTGAAACCCTGCTTCAGTTATATTACAGAATGACAAGAGATGAACGTAGAGCAAGTCCCTCTTCACTTCTGTGTTGTGTATCATATGTTCTCATTTGCCACATCTGGTACATCTGACTAAAAGTAATCCAGTCGACTCTCAGTGGTGTAGATGGACAAAATATTTGGAACATATGTCAGTATAATATAATGTAAAACTTCAAATCATGTTCTGGAGAATGTTTTTACAACACCTCTAAAGCTTTAAAGACCTCAAAAAGTTCAACTAAATATGAACATTGTAGCTGAAGGTATGATTTATTGTAGGGCTGTTTTATACAGTATAAAGGCAAGTGTGACAAATATACTGACAATCGAGTGTAAATAAAGAAGTTCTTTAGATGGAGGTAAAGGAACATCGTGACCTGAGAACATAAAGTCGAGAGGCAACGTATTTAAATAACAGATATACGACTTTAAAAATATTTGGCAAAAATCAAGCTTGAAATAAGCTCTATATAACCGGTAACTGCTCTAATGCAGCTGGAAAAGCTATCTGGTATTTCGGGAAAACGGACGCACCTCTTTTGCTGTAGATCTGTCTTTAGTCTCCTCTGTAACACAAATTTAATGATAATGAATGAGAGCTATTTTTTTAAATTGACATGCCGGATACTGTAGACAATGCATTCCTGGGTTTAATAGGTTCACCAGCATGCCCCTGTAATTGAAATCATGCCTCGAGATTAACAGATCAGACCCTTTGAAGCCAAAAGACAACCTTCTCTGGGTGGTGAACATCCTGGTCTGGAACCTTGTTAACCTCACTCTCCCACATCTTATGAGTCCCCTGCCAAGCTGCAAAAAGCTTGTGTAACCATCAGTAATAAATGCCACATCAAAGAAAAAAAAGCTGTTTTAGCCATTTTAACATTCTTTTTATTGTTCAAATAAAGGTTCCCTTTTTTAGAGTTTTTCTCTTGACCAGGTTAGCTTGTAAACTGTGTTTGAGTGATGCTTTTGTAGATGCTGATGGCCAGTCTCGCATATAACTCAAACACTCACGTTTCTTTTGTTTTCCATTTTTACTATATATGTGGTTTAGTTGAGGTTTGCTGAGCTCATTTTCAGCCCTGACCTGATTAACATCCATCCATCCATTATCTATACACCGCTTAATCCTCACTAGGGTCGCGGGGGGGGGCTGGAGTCTATCCCAGCTGACTCGGGCGAAGGCAGGGGACACCCTGGACAGGTCGCCAGTCTGTCGCAGGGCCACATACAAAGACAAACAAGCACTCTCACATTCACACCTACGGGCAATTTAGAATAATCAATTAACCTCAGCATATTTTTGGACTGTGGGAGGAAGCCGGAGTACCCGGAGAGAACCCACGCATGCACAGGGAGAACATGCAAACTCCATGCAGAAAGATCCCGGGAAAGCCGGGACGCGAACCAGGGACCTTCTTGCTGCAAGGCGAAAGTGCTAACCACTACACCACTGTACAACCCACCTGATTAACATTTTACAGAAAACCTTGAAATTCCATCAGATTTCCCCATCAGCTTTTGGCACAAAATGCAGCAGAAAGTCACACCACTTACTGTTAATTTTCTGTAAATTGGATAATATCAACAATTACAATTAGTTTAAAGATTCACCTTCAGGGTCAGGCAGTGTGCCAAAATTATTTTTGAAAGCTTGATTCAGGCGCCAGCATTGTGGAACTTTTTGTCTGTTTAAGTTTCATTTTAGGAGCAGCTTCAGTAGTGGACGACCATTTATTTATTGACAGCAATACAAGAAATTGTTCCTGGTGAAAGTATGACAATATGAAATGCAGGGGAATTTTTGAACTGGGATTAGGCTGTAATGTCTCCTTTAAACAGTTTCATGTGGTAGTGATTCACCAACAGGCCTGTTCCGTAATGTTCACTCCTCTACTTTCTGTTGTGCAGGTGGACGTAACGTGACCATCTCCCTGCAGTCCAGGACAGGTCACACTCACATGCCATCAGTGGTCGGCCTGCTGGTCTTCACCCAGTTCTGGTTCTGGTTCCCCCTATCCCACTTCCTGTCACTGGCCTTCACACCAACTGCTATAATTGGCCTCAACAAGGACCTCAAGGTACTGAAGTGTTTAGACTTGTCGAGACTGCTGTTTCTGAAGGAATATTCAAAGTGGATTATCATTCTTATACATTCTTTTATGTATTTAGAATGTATGAAGTAGTAAAACCACTATTGACTAGAGTGGTACAGGGCATCTCTGCTAAATTTGGCTGCTGAATTTATATGTAGCATTGCATTTGGTGCAGAAAATATTTAGCCTCTCGCCTTGGGAACAACTGTCACCAGCAGCCTATCCATAACAAGGCTCTCCCAACTGTAGGCCTGTCCTGGCAGCCTGCCACTCGCACACTGATGCCAAGGGATCAGTGCGACATATTGTGGTCTTCAGCCGATATTAGAGGGGCTTAATCTCTTCTCTGCTACCCGAATCAGCTGCACCTGACACCTCAAACACAGAGGCACTTGCGGGTATTGTGCATCCTCAGGTTTACGAGACACTGGAGAATTTAATTTGCGCAAATCCCCAAATAATACTCCAGGGATGGAGTGCAGAAAGAAGGTGGGGGGAGTTTAACAGACTTACTGCATCCTGGCAAGGTTCATCAGGATATGTTTACACAGTGCAAACGTCTCACTATCGGACAAAGAACATCCTTGTCATTTACCAACTATTGTAGTCAGCTTCCAGACTCTTCCTAAACAAGAAAAATCACTTTTCTGCCTTGTTTCAACCTCTGTACTGCAGTGAAACATTTGGATTAGGAGGTGATATAAAAAACGAGGTGCTGCTGGTCTCACATAGTGCTGCAGCGGTACTGTGTTGGAGACAGTTAAATCATTTAGTTTCAGTGAACTAGTATAATTTAAAGGCTTACATTAAACAGAAGGCACCTGGTGGAGCTGTGACTGGAGATCTTCTTTTATGTTTGTCTCGGTAGTCTTGACAGAGCTCTCCTTCATTTTAACGTAAGGTTAAGTCTGCTGCTCTGAGAGAAAACTCATTGCATCAAGTGCTCCCTCTTTCGCTTAACTAATCAGCCACTTAATTGTAAGTTTAATTTAATCATCAAACTAACATTAGCCAGGCTACATCCAGATTAATGCTTCCTGTCTCTGCAAAATATTATTTGTTTTCCATAGGAAATGCCAAGTCTGCATTAGCTGCATTTTTTAACGCCATCATAGAAGAGCTGTCGCATTTTGGCCAAATCTCATTCCTTTCCACTTGTTTCTTCTCTGTGAGCCACACTAAATTTATCCTTGCAAAATCTGAGCAAAATTAGCAGTTTTGAAACTTGACATTTGAGACATTAAACTGTTTTAGAACAGGTTTTGTTTCGATATTTTCTGCCACAAAGGTTAATATGAATCTTCACGTCACATTTGACTTTAGTTCACTATTCAGTCTGAATCTTTCTGAAATAGAGCAGCTGAAATCCAATCTGGTGTCTTCACTAACCTCATCCTTCTGTACTTAGTGGGTTTTTTCAGAGAGGATTCCTTTCAACATGCTTTCTGCTGAAGATTTTAACACCTCATCATTTTAATTAAAAGAAAGCATGACACAGGAACAAACAACAGCGAGGGGAGAGAGTGTAAATTTAGCTCTTAGTTAATTTCCGCATTACATAAAGCTGTGGTCAGGCTCAAATGCATCAACAGAGTCCTTCTGGTTGATAGTCAACATTCACTCTTAAAATTGGCAGTTGCCTAAACAATCTTACTAAATGGACTCAAATGATTGTCTGTAAACGGCAGCAGTCATCAGGTAAAGCCGACTGACAAAAATAGGGCCAGCAAAAAACATCTTCATTGAAAGTTTACATCAAAATTTGGAATTTGTTCACAATGTATAGCCATGCTAGCAGCTTTGTGAGACTGTTTAACATGTTAGCATGCTAATGCTTACTAATAAACTTTTAGCACAAATGCAACCGAGGACAATACATTGTCAGAGTTTGACAGGCATCCACTGTTGGATACACTGAAGGTTTGCCCTGAGTTTGGTGCCCAAGATCATCCAGTTTGTTGGAATTCATTCTGATTGGGACATGACTATGTAGCAAATTTAATTGCAATATTTCCAATATTTCGAGACATTTCAGATCAAACCAAACATGTCAGCCTTGTTATGGTGAAAAATCAGGGACTCACTAAAGACATTAACTGTCATGCTTTGTGGAAACACAGATCTTTGTTCAGAATTCAGTTGCTGTAAAGCCTGTGTTTGCAGAGCAGTTTTACTTTTGATGGAAATGGAGGACAGATCCACATTCACATTCCCAGAGTCAAAATTACCACAGAAGTAATATCAGTTGATTTTGTTCATCATTTATCTCCTCCAAAGTGGATATTACGGGCCATGGCCAGAATATTATCGATAGAAGTGATCTCATTAGGGTTGACCTCCTTTTTTCTATTTGTCTGTCTGTCCAGATGCCCAAGGTGCAGTACCGCTCCAACTGTAAGCCCTCCACCTTCGCCTACCCACCAGCTCTGGAGGTTCCCAAAGAGAAAGAGAAGGAGAAGGTGAGAACTCAGGCGCCACAACAGATCAGCGTGTTTTGCTTTCCTTTTTCTGAAATTATTAGTTTAAGAAAACTGATCTTGCTTGGTATTGATTTGTGAATAATTTCAAACCCTCCTTGTAAGACATGTCATTTTCTTGCCTGTTCTGTTTATTATTTTAGCATTTCTAGCCTATTTTTCTCAGTTGTTTCAGTTCACAATCATAGATGCTCTTGGAGAATGTAATGAAAGGCTTTTAGTTTGTGGTTGACTAGTTTTGTACATTTTAAGCTGTGTTTGCTGAAGGTCTAAATGTCAATGGTATTGTGTTTCATTGTGGAAATGCCTCTCTCTCTTTCTCTCTACATGGCAGGTATCCACCGCTGTTCTCTCCATCACAGCCAAAGCCAAGAAGAAGGAGAAGGAAAAGAAAGAGAAGGAGGAGGAGAAGATGGAAGTGGTGAGTGGGGGGAAAAAACTCAAAACCAAACCCCCTTTTACCTCTAATAATGTTATTTTCTATTTTCTCATTTGCTTTAGTTGATTTAAATTTTATAAGCTAAATTAATTAATTTGCTTATTTGATTTATTTACCAAGCATTAAATGTTTACAGTAGGCCATTTTATCTGCAGAAGTGGAAAGTTCTAACCTAAGTTAACCCTTCTTCCATTTACCCTCTATGGGTGGTCCTACTAAATGGAAACAAAAGGACTATTTTTGATCCTTAAATGCTTGTATTGTATATAAAGTAACATTTACAAGGAACGTTTTTACATTGTTGAGCTCTTTGACTGCTGTGAAGGTAGGCACTGTAATATTCATATGTGTAATCTGCACTGCATCATACATGGATGTTTATAGGACAGGGCCTTGGTGTCTCTGTTGACTTCAGTAGACCACATAGCAATACAGCTTCAAATCATATTCTGTAGCTGTGTTTCTAGTTTTAGACGTGTTGTCTCACCTCTTGATTGCTGCAAAAAAATAATCAATTACACACTGAGGACCTCCTGATCTTCAAATGAAATGACAGCTGTCTGGAAACTAAGGGATACGCCAAGTTAGCCAGTGTGTGTAGCTCCACACACACAGATTTTATCATTTCTTTTCTTAAACTCTGTCTTGATTTTCTTACTCACCCACACCCAGCGTTCACAGACAGACTGTGTCGGTCCAGAGCCAGTATAACTTTCATTGAGATTTACTCGTTTGATCCTCTCTGCCACGCTACGTCTCAGCTCTGGTGCTGAGAGACAAGCCTGGAAACGTCCAGCCCGCTCACGTCCCAGGCTTTTGATTTTATTTGGCTTACTGGGGTCATATGGTTCAAAATGTGCTGTGTTTTTGTTGACATCCACATCCCTTTGACATCACCATTATCCATTAGTACTCGCTTCTCATTCTGTTGTTTATGCGTTTCCAGAATGTGCTGAATTGGCCAACAAATCATTTGCCATCAATGGCGCCACAGCACGAAAGGTGGAAAACCAAAATATAGTACCCATAACTCCTCAGTGATGTCAAATAGTGTCAAATTTATACTAGAAAAATAGATTCTGACTGTGGAGAGTAGAGTGGGTCATGATTGTGGACAATTAAGAATTTTTCCAAAAAAATATCTGATCAGATGTTAAAAACGGCAAAGCCAATAGGGACTAGATCAATACAAACATACAAATATATGACAGTTTGTAATTACAGTGGCTCTGGTACAGAAAATATGAATTATTTTTTCACAGGAGGTCCAGGAGGGTGAGAAAGAGAAGAAGGATGAAGAGAAGGAGAAAGAGAAGAAGAAAGAGGCAGAGCCAAACTTCCAGCTCTTGGAGAACCCGGCCAGAGTGATGCCGGCTCAGCTCAAAGTCCTCAACATGCCTGAGACCTGCCGCTACCAGCCCTTCAAACCGGTAACACCAGTCTCAGTTTGTGTGTGTATGAATGTGTGTTTCCACCCAAAAATGATTAAACGTCTCAATGCTTCAGAAGAGATAGTTAAAGCAATTTGGTGGAGTGTGCTTGAATGAAAAGGTAATCAAACAAGAGATAGTTGATTGCATTTTAATTGAAGAGCAGACTACTTAGTATAGTAATTTTGTGCATTACCAGCTTTTTTAGCATATGTGTTTGTGTTGCTGTGATTTCTGTGAATTGCTGGAAGAAAAAGTGCAATACCCAATACGCAGCTCTGTTAAATTAAAACTGATGGCAGAGGTTATTATTTTTGGTTCATCCAGCGTTCTTCTGGTTCTTCTTTGCTGAGATCAGCAGTGAACTTGGTCCACTCTCTGCGTATTTTCCCCACACCATGACAAGATGTTCTGCGCTTTTATATAATCCAGTGCAGATGGAATCCTGTAAACCGTCACTTGTACATGCACAGCTCACATCAGGTTGTGACACACTAAAGAATAAATAATTATTTTGTTGCCTTATAGTTGGAAAATGAGTCTGTAGTTGCTATATATCTGTTACCTTATGATAAAACACCAACTGCACAGAGTAGGACACAAAAGGCATCGTCACAAGTGATCTTGCATAAATATACATATGCACTGCTTGCAAGATTGCATCAGGTAATGGATTAAATTGGGGGGTTTTTTGTTCTTGTTTTGTTCTTAAACTCAACCAGAGTTCACTGGAATCAGATCCACATTTCCACATCATAAGCTGGTTGTTTAGTTCAGTTTCAGATTTTAAAATATTACTTTTGCACCAGCCCAAACAAACCAAACTAAACTGGCAGACACACCAGAGTTGATCTGAGATGTATCAAATAGGATCAGAGAGAAAGCACCTGAACTTTATCACTGTTGTTGATATCTGAGGCAATTTGTTTGGTGGATAATATCAAGTAAATGTTTACAGGTACAGAATAATAATAATCAAAGAACATCAATGCAAATGCTTCCTGCAGGATGCAGTCTTTTCAATGACACGTAGGAAGCATTGAAACAGAATCCATCACGTATAGTTTTTACTTCTGAAAACCAGAATAGACACAACTCTAATTCAGCATTACAATACCAGGGATTTTCTAAGGATGCAAATTCTACCACAACACGGTTGCCAAATAAGGTGTTAAATGTTAGTATTCTTCATTTTTTTCATGTATAGCTCTGATATATCTGTGAAGTCTTAGGAGACACCTGATTTACAACATTACACACAGTAACAGCTAAATATCAGATGCTATTTCACAATGTTAAAGTATCTCAAAGAGGAGTTTCTCTTTTTAAAATACCAAGATATCAGCATGTAGCCTGTTAGTTGATCTTGGCCTCCATCAAGAACCTATTAGTCCAGAATCCTCCCTCTCCAGGCCTGTAAAGCTGCGGTCCTGCTGTAAATGTTGACAGTTTTCCGCAGTAAATGGCAGGACGACATGCAGTCATCCAATGAGCGCTCACCCAAGTCTTGTAAAGAGGAAGTACTGTTTGATTTTGTGTCCAGCGCAGTGAGCTCAGAGTATCACACTGTACGGCTCTCTGTATCAAGTGCCAAAATGGTGTCTGTGCTCGTCTGAAGTTTTGTAATGCTCCTTTCCTTTTAAGGGTTTGTTTTTAATTCAACGGTAGCTGTAGGAAGTGATGAGCTTTTACAGACTTCTCTTCAAATCTGGCCAATGTCAGATTTATTGAAAGCCGATTATATGGAAATGAGTATGAGCTTATTGGAGATGTTTTTATTGTCCGCTTTTGACTTTTGTTCAGAACAAGCTGCACTTAAATCCACACAGTAACTGACTCTGACCTTTACTATGAATACACAAACCCTCCAAGTTACTCTTAATTTACTCAGAACTTATTTGTCCACATTTGCTTTCTTCCTTTATAATTGTAGCATTACATAGAATTAGATGAAAGCATACTGCCTTTTTTTCTACACACAGAAATGAATGTGGCACACACAAATATTTCAACCTGATTTGGCACCTTGCTAATATGTTTGGCCATAAAAGCCCAGATATACTGAAATAATAGGGCCTTACGTACACAACCTTGAGACCCAGTTATAGAGAGGTGAAAAAGATTATGAGTCAGTTTTAAACCTCAAACCTTTAGCTCCACACTATTATTAACGTTCTCCTTCTGTCTCCAGCTCCATACAGGTGGAATCATCATCATGAAGGACACCAGTGAGGAAGAGGAGGAGCTGGTGGAGCCCGTCTCAGCCCACGGTCCCAAGATTGAGGAAGAAGAGCAGGAACCCGAACCTCCTGAGCCTTTCGAGTACATTGACGAGTAGATATGCTCTCATAGCAAAGGTATGTTCACACAAGTTCTTCCTGAGTGTTGTTAGTCATTCATAACTTCAACAACCTAAAGTGCCTGCCGATGCTCACTGCCCTACTCACTGGTCTACATTTAGATGTCCCAGCTGTTGCTTCTGCATCTTTAAAAGCTCCATAATGGCAGAGATGTTAAGTATTAAGAAGTAATCAGTTGTAATTTCCAGTTTATTTAAAGTTCTTTGCGGCAGGTTTTAAGTCATACGACACGGACACCTCAACAGCGATGGTTTAACAGCTCGCAAATCAAACTCTGTGTGACTGATCTCCAGATAGCTTTCCGGCTTTAACACGCTCTTACAAAGCTGTAAGACCGTTTTCATAGGAAGTAACGTTGTGTGATAATACACAAAGCAGGTCTGTCCTGCTGTTTAAAATCCTAACCCAGTTTCACCCGTCGCTGACTGAGGAATGTAAACATCCCTGCCATCTCCAAGCGGCAGCTCACAGGGCAAACCTCCTCTCTGTGCTCGCCAGTCAAGCTGGACGCCTGTTGTGTTTGTGTTGGATTGACCGCAACCTGCCTCCCATGTAGCAGCGCACTGTTGCGTGTGATGAGACCAATGAGGTGTCAATGACCAAATTAGGGCCTCTGTGCATACTATGTCATCTCTTTATGAGGTTCAAGTGCTGCTGTGTGACAGATTACACTTTGCAGAGATCATCGTCAGGTTGGCTTCAGGGGTCTGGTCTCAGTGCCAAAGACAACAGGACAGACCGAGCAGCTTTAGTGACCGAGTTGTTACAGAAGGTCAGAGGTTTTGATGCCCAGAACACAAATATTTCAGGTCACAGTGCCCAGACTGTGTTGTACGGTCCATGTGCCCCTGCAGGTGTTTTCACTTGCCTGATAAGACGGGCTGTTTTGATGTAACTTGCTGTTTTTACATGACCGTGAATGTCCCGTTGGCTTTGTTGAGCAGCTATGGACCCTCAGAAAATGCTCAATTCATTTAGAAACATCACCAGAGACACTGAGACATTTTGCAGCAAGAAAAGTGAAGTTGTAAGCAACAGCAATAATAACTGCTGCTTTTTTCTAGCTTTAATTGATTTTCATTTGGCTTTCTGGGGCTCTTAAATGTAACTAAGTCATTCAAAGTATTATTAGCTCTGACCTTTTCCTGCTATGAAAAGCCTGCAGACCAGATTCTTTAGCTCATCATAGTAGAAGTTGCAGAAGTGGAACTCTAAATATTAATGATGGCTCTGTCCTAATGTCCCAAGGAGTCTGTCCAATGTCATGCCAGAATCTCTGCTGTTAAAAAAAACTAACTTGTGGACAACGGATACCAACAGTAACTCGTTTTAAAATGTTTTTAGATGTAACCTTAGCTTCAGTTTTACAGTAAATCACTGAGTCAGTAGCATGCAGAGTGCACGCTTGAAAGGTCAGTCAAGTGCTTTGTCATAAGAACAAAGGACCACCATGTTTTCATTGGACTAAATTCTCCTCCATATATCTGTCCTACAGATGTTTTATATTATATGCTATTCTTACTGACAACATGTGGAGTGAACCACTTAGTATTCATCATCAGGCCTCTCAGCTCAGATTCAATACAGTTATTCTCCGTAATGAGAGCTGGTAATCGTTCTACAGCACATGTCCTTCATATTACTGTAGGACACCTGTGAACTGCAATATAATGCTGAGTTTTAAATAGATCTGATTTGGAGAGGTGCTCATGAAGTTTTAGTTTCTGAAAACTCCAATAATATTTCCAACTTGATGTTATGAAAACCAAACAAACACGGATTCGTTGTGTCAGCCAGCGTTCAAAGTAATTAATCACAAATGTAATGGATATGGTGGATGGTGTGTACTGTAGTTTGGACAAGATGGTGCCTGTGAGGACAGCAGCCGTCGCTCGGCATTTTCCTCAACTAGGAGTTTTTCTCGAGTTCATGTCAATAAACTGAAACTTGATAGTGTAAATTTACAGTGCTTTAATTCCACATGACAAACTCAGAGACCGTCCAATGATGGGAACAATCACGTGTCGTAAACATGTGAATCTGGTCCGTTTCTGACATGAATGTATTAGTCCTGTGTATCTCAGTGAGTGGAGCCTGGTGCCGTCCAAACAAGGAAGTCATATCAGTTCCCACTGTTGCCACACATTCAGAAAAATTAGTTTGGTTCAAATCCAAATGGCTTCAATACATGACAACAGATGGAATGTTTTTTAAAGTTATCTTTGATTATCAGATTTTTGCTCTATTCCCTGATGTCTCTGTGTTATTTTTGTTGCATGGATCTTCACCTTTTTTTTTTTCCTCTCACTTCCCCAGGCTTCAGAAGAAGTGAGATCCTAGTGTTTTGGTCCAGCGTCTCCCCCCCCTCCGTGCATCAGAGATCCCTTCCACCTTCCTGCTTCACTTCCTCTTTTACACGTTTCTTTCCTGCTCTGGCTCCTCATTTGCCACACAGGGAATGTTTTCCCATTCTCATATTGTATAATTTTCTGTCCGTACAATAAAAATGATATATATTGGGGGGTGTGTGTTTATTTGAGTGGATATTTCACCAAGCATGCGTGGAGGAAACCTCCTCTAATCCCATACATTTAAACTGGCTTACATTTTCCGCGCTCAGCAGCAGCTGCTACGGTCCACCCAGCAGTCTGTCTACTGTCAGAATGCTAAACAGCAGCGGGCTGGAGGGGTGACGGAGGACGCTTTCAGGCAAAAGAAGGTCAAATTTCAATTCTATTAAACGTGTATGATCTACTTGTGTGGGGAAGAGAAAACTTTAAGATTCTTCCACTTGATCCAGTGGCAGTGATGCGATCAAACTTACTGTCCACTGAAATAAATATTTATGCAGCTCAGATTCCAAGAACAGAGAGTAACTCATCACTGCTGCCGGCCTTTTACACTTCAAAGTAACTATAAAACATTTCTTTGTGCTAAACTGACTGTTTTCTTTAGGAGTTGCTTTTAGCTCTAATTGATAGGAAAACCCAGTAAATGTTTTTGGTCAGCTTTTCAAAACCTAAAACATCACTTGGCAACTGCACTGAAAGCCTCCTGTCATTCATAAGCTTTGTCCTTGCAAGGAAAGAGGAGAGCTTAGAAGAAACAACTACATCCTGAACTGTGCTTTCACACAGTTCAAGTGTATAAACACAACATTAACCCTCGTGTCGTCTGCGGGTCAAAATTGACCCGTTTTAAAGTTTGAATGTGTGTGTGTGTGTGTGTGTGTGTCTGTGTGTGTGTGTCTGTGTGTGTCTGTGTGTGTGTGTGTCTGTGTGTGTGTGTGTGTGTGTGTGTGTGTGTGTGTGTGTGTGTCCCCAAAAATGTCTGTCAGCTTCACCTAGTTCTTCAGGTAAATTGGAAGCATTCCATAAACCAGAACAGACAACCTCATTTATCATATTTACACAGTAGGAGCAGAAACAAAACTAAGTATTTTTTTAATACGGGCACAGGGAAAAAACAGCACGAGAATTTTACAAAACTAAAGCTGTGAGCTAAAATTAGCAGAGACACCTGGAAACCTCTTGTAAACCCCTAATCCCTAAAATGCTTTTATCTTTACCAGAGTGAGTTTTCCATCTGAAATCAATCAAAACAGTTTCTCCTTTCTGTCATAGAATTGACTTCTGAAGCTCCATAATGTCCTTTATATTCAGTTTGATAAGCTGGAATAATATTCTGAGTGTTACACAACCAGGGAATCCACCATGAGTGAAAACTTCAAGCCATCTACCTTGTAAAAGGACTCATGGCTGTGGAAGAATTTATTTTGTTTTATTGTGGTTCTTGGCCTTCCGAAGCGGATTGAGTTTATCGTCTTCAAGTGACCAGCTTCCCATCCCGACCAAAGTATGATTGTATTTGGTAAATGAAGCTTCATGTGGAAAAGTGGTTTGGGAATGGGTCAGGAAATGATAACACAGCCAGTTGTTTTCTGCATGAAATGCGCTGGAATGCCACCCGTTTGATTTTTAACGCGTAAGACTGGTGGAAAAATGTCTCTGCTGTGAAGTAAGCGGTCGTCAGAGATGATTTGCTGCTTGTCCACTCCCATCAGAGAACCGGCTGCCTTTGTACATTTTGGCCAGACATTCAGTCTAATCAATTCCTCCCCTCACATTCCCAGATACTTGGTCACGGAAGACTGCTTAACAGCTTTACTGACTTTCCGAATCTCTCCTTGTCTTGGTTGTCTGGTAAAGAACTGGTGATGCAGAACACAACAGTGAGGAAAACGCTGACTTTGACCTCAACCACCAAATCCATCATCAGCATGTGAGCTGGATGTAGGATTCGACTCGCTCCATCACATCCAACACGTCATAAATACAGAGACAGTCGAACCTTCTGTTACAGTAACACATTCCTGCAGATGCTGTAACACTGAATGTTTAGTCACACTGGCCCCCTTTCCATCCTCTTTTCCAGCTAAGATGAGCTGTGTCCTGCACTTCCAGTAAAGCAGGTGGGAAGAGGTTTAGTTTTGTCAGTGCGTGTGAAACATCTGCCTCCGTTCAGACACATTTCATACTTTTCATTCTTTCTCTGAGATGGAGTGGACTTCCTCCTCATTCCTTGGTTTCCCAGTGTCTCACCTAAAAACAGATTTTTTTTTTTTTTTTTTTTTTTTGGCAAATGTTTGAAGCTTTGGCTTATCGTAAGTGCACTGAAGCCCATCACAATTACCTGTTGCCCACAGCACCAACTGCGACTGCATGGCTCATGTCAGTCAGCAAAAAGAACAAAAACTGGCCAGCTGTGCTCCAGACTCCTTATTTCTTTTCAGTGTGTTGGTCAGCGATTCTTGTTTCCACAGACTTACATGAAAAAGGCCTTTGTAAGGATCAAGCCTATGACTGTGCTTACAAAACCTCATCTCTAACCTCTGAGCTTGGACATGGGGCTTTTTTGGAAGAAAGTTTGGCCCTCTGTATTCCCTAATGAACTCAAAGCACCATACAAGGGAAAAAAGTGATCCTCTGGTTTCGTTTAGTCTTGGAGCTAATGTCCATCAGCAAACTGATAAACCAGCTGTCGAGGATGAAGAGAAGGTTGAGCATGTAGTCACCGTCTGTGGATGCAGCGATGGTGACTACGTTGATGAAAAGATGGAGGGTCAGCAGTGCTATTAAAGCAAACAAGCGGCCCGCCAGAGAGCTCTTCGGTCAGGTCAGCCAGTGTGCGGCAGGCGGGCAGGGTTGAGTTTTTGGCTGGACTCGAGGGCCAGCGAGTGATGTGCCGGTGGTCCATGATGGAGCTCTGGATGTTCACGCTGAACAAACCCAGGATGTTGTGGATTTTGGCCTCAGCGGCCTGCAGCTCGTAAATTTCCTTCGATCGCTGATGAAGAAAAGATAGAGACCTCCTACAACAAAGCAGTATGTAAGAGAGAGGATATGAAATAGTTCCTGTTGCAATAATTCCAGGAGACTTTCATGACGTATTTCTGTTGTTTTTTCTTTGTTATAGTGACTAGAAAAAGTATTCACTCCTTTGAAAGGCTTCCCTTTTGTTCCTTTTTTTCCACCATGAATCATGGTCAATTTAATTAGCTTTATTTTGACAAAAAAAAAATAGAAAAGACTCTTTCATGTCGTGACTCTTTCTACAAAGTAATGTCAACTGATGAAAAATAAAATGTAAAGAAAGTGATTGTATAACAATTCAACCCCTTTAAAGTGACTCACCTAGTTAAATACAGCTGCAGCCAGTTGGTGCTAGAAGTCACTAAATAGTGAAATGGAGATCATCTGAGTGCAGTGAGTGTGTTTTTTTTTAAGTGAAGGCAATATAAAGACACTTGTATCTGTTCAATCAGTACTACTGGCTGTAACTACAGCATGAAGACAAAAGAGAACTCGAAGCAGCACTGTGAAGAGGTTATTAAAAAGCATAGGTCAGGGGATGGACACAAGAACATTTCCAGGTCACAGAAAAGCTCGGGGAGTACAATAAAATCCATTATTAAGAAATGGAAGGAAGAGGGAAAATGTGTAAATCTGAATAGAACAGGCTGGTCTCAAAAAGTAAGATAATGTCCAAGAAACAGACCACTGAGGGAGGTCACCAAGACACCTATGACTCCTTTAGAGGAGTCATAGGTGTCTTGGTGGCCTCCCTCCCTATGACTCGTGGCCTCCCTCAGTAGCATGGTGGCCTCCCTCCCTATGACTCCTTTAGAGGAGTCATAGGTCTCCCTCAGTTGCATCATCCTGCTGGAGGAGGCCGTCGGGAAGCTAAAATACAAACAACTCTACAAACATCCATCCATCCATTATCTATACACCGCTTAATCCTCACTAGGGTCGCGGGGGGGGCTGGAGCCTATCCCAGCTGACTCGGGCGAAGGCAGGGGACACCCTGGACAGGTAGCCAGTCTGTCGCAGGGCCACATACAAAGACAAACAAGCACTCTCACATTCACACCTACGGACAATTTAGAATAATCAATTAACCTCAGCATATTTTTGGACTGTGGGAGGAAGCCGGAGTACCCGGAGAGAACCCACGCATGCACAGGGAGAACATGCAAACTCCATGCAGAAAGATCCCGGGAAAGCCGGGACGCGAACCAGGGACCTTCTTGCTGCAAGGCAGAAGTGCTAACCACTACGCCACTGTGCAGCCCCACTCTACAAACATATAATAAATAATGACAACAGTAAGTACACAGATGTTATCACTGACAGATAAACCTCCTAGTGGATTTCTTTCCTTCACCATTGATGTTTGGTTTCTGTAATTGTTGTGGAGGGCAGGACAAACACATTTATACAAAATCCCAAATTTAGCTATGAACTCTGGGCAAGTCACTCTGGAAACTTTATGTGGATGCAGAAAGTCTGCATCAGAGCCTTAATGTTTTTAGAGGAAATGCATCTCAAAGTCAGTCAGTGTTAAGATGAGGATTGGGCCAAAGTAACACTGCATTATAATGAGATGCGTAATGCCAGTTGTAATGTCGTGGCTGATCATGTGACTGTAATAAGCTGATGTATTTTTTGGACTGTCTTGAGAATTTGTGTCTCTGTTAGCACTAACTCCATATTTAATTAGGGTGTTTTTTTTCTTTTCCGACTTCTATTAATCCTCTATGTGTCTTATTATTTAGTCTTGTGTTTTTGTGCCTCAGGGGCCTTTCCAAGTAAACCTTTGAAGCAATCAAGCTGTATATTAATGACTCAAATCAACAATTGATTGCATGGTTCATAGAATGCCACAGGATAGAGTCAGCATCGTTGTCATGTTTCCCACAGACCACTGCTGATTGTTTCTTTTACCAAACCAACAATCTAAAGCACAAAGAAAATCAATTTTCAGTGACAGTGTGAAGGGCAATGCAGCAAACCTTCATATGTAGGAGAGTGAAACTACAAGAGATGTTTCATTAATCAACATGTTATCAGGGGCAGATCTACTGGGGTGGCATAGGGTGGCAACTGCCACCCCTACAAGATACCTTGCCACCCCGGCTGCCACCCCAGTTCTGAACGATCTTATTCAAAAATATGTATATGAAAGGTTGTGGCCGGCCGTAAAGAGCGAAAGTCCAGGAAAAACGAATAACGGGTGAAGCTCCGATGTCCGAGTGCTTTCGAATGCACCATGTAGACGTCACGTCCTGTACAGTCTATGCCGGTACAGATATACAAGGTGACACGCCCCTGTTAGGTGGCTGCTCTGAGACCTCACTCATGTGGATGACAGCTGGACTTCGGTGTGACAGTAAGACACTAGTTAGACTGGGTTAGACTACATGCTAATATAACTGTTCACAATGTATTAAACGCTAATAGTGTCTAAATTCACATAAAGTGTTTGCTTGCGAGACGAGCCACGGTTTCCAGTGACTCTGAGTCTTGCTAATTTTTGCTAATGTAGCTAACTAATGTTAGAGAACAGCCACAGAAGGATGGTGGGGGATCGTCTGTGGAAGTTTTTCTTTTCTTTAGATAATTACAACCTGTGGTTCTGACAACAGACTGTAAGTCAAAAGAAATCAAACATTCACTAAGACTTTACATGACATTAAAGTGTAACCAAACCCCCAGTCACAGCAGGTTTTCATGTACTGTTTGAAAACTACATCCTCCTTGTTTAATGCTGTTTTTTTTATATATATAATATTTGGTGTCAAGGTCATAATAACACCAACATTGATGTGTTTCATCATAGTACAGTCATATCATTTAGTTTACAGCTGAAAAACGTTTACATGTTAAGTATCTCTTTAAAGGTTTAAATTGTAAACATCAGATTGTATCATAGTTAATAATGAAAATTATCAAAGGAAAAAACAGTTCAGTCAGTGTGATTCTTGTAGGAGACAGTAAAGAATGAAGAGGAAGGGAACCACCAGCAGCTTTTCCCAGCCTAAAAGAAAAGAGGAGGAAGAGCATCCCAGAGAGGAGATGGAGGAGGAAGAGTTCAGAGAGAGAGAAAGAAATGAAGGCATGCAGAGCTCCGACAGCGAAAGGTAAATCAGACTATCTCTGGTCCAGCTGGTCCACATGTTATGAATATTGCTTTAGTATAATATATCTGAGTAAGAAGTACACCTGTCACAATAATTACCTTTTTGGACAAATTATTATCTGATGTAGTTAGTCTTTTAATTTTAAGATGATAAGTAAATCCTTAATTCTTAAGAATATCTAAACATTGGAATTATAGAATTATTGTAAGAAATGTCTCAAATAAAGAGCATCAAAAAATAAAACCACAAATCTAAGACAATAAATAAAATTATCTGGACTCTGAATCTGTTCTAGATGAATTGATAATGTTATCATTGTGGCAGGAAGAACATAAGTATAGATCACACAAATGCAGATTTCCCAAAACAGTGCATAAGAGAGACATTGTCTAGTCTTAATCTAATTTGTTGCTAAATTTAAGACACATTTTAACATATCTAGCATTTGGTTTCTTCAAAGTGTATAAGGTTGACTTTATTTCAGTTTACATCTTTTCCCCTTTCTGCTAGACATATCAAATCACATATTGTGATTGACAGCTAATAAGAACAACTCATGTTTAGGATTGACTGACAAATACAAATGATATTTACTTATTTAACATACTTATTTCAGCAGTATTTGCATCAATTTGATAACGCCTGCTGGTTGGTTTCATCCAAATCCATCATTCCATTTTTGAGTAATGTTGCTAACAGACAGACAGACAAACCAATGCCACATGACTGCCAAGGCCCTGCCTCCTTGGCAGAGTGTATATATATATATATATATATATGTATCGGCCACCCCTTTGCCACGCCACCATATTAATTTTTCTCTAGATCCGCCCCTGCATGTTATCATTAATCAGATAATCATCAAGTGTTTTAGTTCTAATTTAAATATCTTTCAGGCTTCAGATTGCTCTTCCTGCAAATTGGTCTTGAGGCAATTTTACTATTTTCCAACATTTCATAGCTGTAACTAGGAATAGAAAAAGACAATGTTTAGTTGAAGTGTCAAAATTTATGATAAATGTTGTAAAATAAGTGTAGTTGTTGAAAGGTTGCACCAGTGCTGATTATCTAGATTAAGTAACTTTAGTGACAGGACAGACGCCCCAGCAGAAGCTGTTCTGACGTGTTTGAGGGCAACCTATGACCAGCTCTGGTGTCGCTGCCACATGCTGCCTGTTTACTCAAACCTCAGTCACTACAGTTTACTCTGCTGATGCTCGCTTGGTCCTCTAAGCCCAGAGAGGTGACTAATGTCAAAACAGTTTCAAGAGTTATATAATGGTCTCCATTGTTGCTGGCAAACTTCAGCAGCAGCTGGGCTGGACAAGTGGCAGATCTCAGCTCTGCACTGAGTCCCAGAGCAGCACTTCACTGATGAATCGCCTTCTTGAAGCCTCGGAGCTCCAAGCTTGAATTCCACTCATGAAGTCTGAGTGAAACCCTGCCGATGTCCAGAGGCACGACTCCATCAAGTTCTTCTGGCTGGAAATTTGGGCTCCATGTTGGAAAAAACTATCATGAGGCAAACACGGGATTCCCTCCAAGCAAATACTCTGTAGAGAGGAAAAAGGCTGCTGTGATGTCAGAGAGGTGGACACATCAGTGAAGAATCAATACCACGTCTAAATCAGGCAGATTTTATATATTTATAGCTTCATCACCTCCAAATACTTCACCACTAATTATAATATTGTGCTGCAAAATTGTGAAAAATTGCATTTTTGTTTCGACATAGTATACTATGGCGTTTTTTTGCTCCAAAATTCATGATGATTTTTTTTTCAAAGAAAACCTTTCTGGAGTGTTTTTCACGGCCTCATTTACATTATTTCATCATATGGCAAGTTTTTACAGCATGTTTGAAAAATCACATTTTTTTTCGACATAGTATACTAAGGCGTTTTTTTGCAATAAAATTCATAATGATTTTTTTCTTCAAAGAAAACCTTTCTGCAGTGTTTTTCACAGCCTCCTTTACATTATTTCATTATATGGCACGTTTTTACAACATGTTGAAAAATTGCATTTTTTTTTATGACATAGTATACTATGGGACTGCACAGTGGTGTAGTGGTTAGCACTTTCGCCTTGCAGCGAGAAGGTCCCTGGTTCGCGTCCTGGCTTTCCCAGGATCTTTCTGCATGGAGATTGCATGTTCTCCCTGTGCATGCGTGGGTTCTCTCCGGGTACTCCGGCTTCCTCCCACAGTCCAAAAATATGCTGAGGTTAATTGATCATTCTAAATTGCCCGTAGGTGTGAATGTGAGAGTGCTTGTTTGTCTTTGTATGTGGCCCTGCGACAGACTGGCGACCTGTCTAGGGTGTCCCCTGCCTTCGCCCGAGTCAGCTGGGATAGACTCCAGCCCCCCCTACGACCCTAGTGAGGATTAAGCGGTGTATAGATAATGGATGGATGGATAGTATACTATGGCGTTTTTTGGCGGCAAAATTCATGATGATTTTTTTTTCAAAGAAAACCTTTCTGCAGTGTTTTTCACGGCCTCCTTTACATTATTTCATCATATGGCACGTTTTTACAACATGTTGAAAAATCAAATTTTTTTTTCTGACATAGTACACTATGGCATTTTTTTGCGCCAAAATTCATGATGATTTTTTTTTTTCAAAGAAAACCTTTCTGGAGTGTTTTTCACGGCCTCATTTACATTATTTCATCATATGGCAAGTTTTTACAGCATGTTTGAAAAATCACATTTTTTTTCGACAGTATAGTAAGGCGTTTTTTGCGCCAAAATTCATGATGATTTTTTATACAAAGAAAACCTTTCTGGAGTGTTTTTCACGGCCTCCTTTACATTATTTCATCATATGGCATGTTTTTACAACATGTTTGAAAAATCACATTTTTTTTCGACATAGTATAGTAAGGCGTTTTTTTGCACCAAAATTCATGATGTTTTTTTTTTTCAAAGAAAACCTTTCTGGAGTGTTTTTCATGCCCTCCTTTACATTATTTCATCATATGGCACGTTTTTATAACATGTTCGAAAAATCGCCTTTTTTTTCGCCATAGTATAGTAAGGCATTTTTTTTGCGCCAAAATTAATGATGATTTTTTTTTTCACAGAAAACCTTTCTGGAGTGTTTTTCATGCCCTCCTTTACATTATTTCATCATATGGCACGTTTTTACAACATGTTCGAAAAATCGCCTTTTTTTTCGACATAGTATAGTAAGGCGTTTTTTTTGCGCCAAAATTCATGACGATTTTTTTTTTCAAAAAAAACCTTTCTGGAGTGTTTTTCACGCCCTCCTTTACATTATTTCATCATATGGCACGTTTTTACAACATGTTTGAAAAATCGCATTTTTTTTCGACATAGTATAGTAAGGCTTTTTTTTTTGCGCCAAAATTCATGATGATTTTTTTTCACAGAAAACCTTTCTGGAGTGTTTTTCATGCCCTCCTTTACATTATTTCATCATATGGCACGTTTTTACAACATGTTCGAAAAATCGTGTTTTTTTCGACATAGTATAGTAAGGCATTTTTTTTGCGCCAAAATTCATGATGATTTTTTTTTCAAAGAAGACCTTTCTGGAGTGTTTTTCACGCCCTCCTTTACATTATTTCATCATATGGCATGTTTTTACAACATGTTCGAAAAATCGCCTTTTTTTCGACATAGTATAATAAGGCGTTTTTTTGCGCCAAAATTCATGATGATTTTTTTTTTTTCAAAGAAAACCTTTCTGGAGTGTTTTTCACACCCTCCCTTACATTATTTCATCATGTGGCATGTTTACACAAAATATGACAAAAACGTCATAGTTTAGTATGTGGTCCAAAATATGACAAAAACGTCATAGTTTAGTATGTCGTCCGAAAAGTCACCAAAAACGTGATAGAAAGTATGTCGTCCAAAATATGACAAAAATGTCATAGTTTAGTATGTCGTCTGAAAAGTCACCAAAAACGTCATAGTTTAGTATGTCACCCAAAATATGACTAAAATGTCATAGTTTAGTGAGTCGTCGAACAACTTGAAAAAAGGTGCCCAGATAGCTCAACTGGTTGAGAGGGTGACTCATAATCAGAACTACGTCAGAGATGCAGGTTCGATTCCACTTCATGGCTGTAGTTCAGTATATCAACAAAAACGTTTTAGTTTTGTATGTCGTCCAAAATTTGACAAAAACGTCATAGTTTAGTATGTCAGCCACAGTGGGTTAAAAAAAGTGATAGTTAAATATGTCGTCCAATAGGTGAACATCAGGTGCCCAGATAGCTCAAGTGGTTGAGAGGGTGGTTCATGAACCTAACTGTGTCAAAGACGCAGGTTGGAATCCACCTCATGGCTGTAGTTTAGTATGTCGTCCAAAATATGACAAAAATGTTATAGTTTAGTATGTCGTCCAAAATATGACAAAAACGTCATAGTTTTGTATGTCGTCCAAACTATAGTATGGCATTTTTTTGCGCCAAAATTCATGATGATTTTTTTTTTCAAAGAAAACCTTTCTGGAGTGTTTTTCATGCCCTCCTTTACATTATTTCATCATATGGCACGTTTTTACAACATGTTCGAAAAATCGCCTTTTTTTTCGACATAGTATAGTAAGGCTTTCTGTTTTTGCGCCAAAATTCATGATGATTTTTTTTTCACAGAAAACCTTTCTGGAGTGTTTTTCACGCCCTCCTTTACATTATTTCATCATATGGCACGTTTTTACAACATGTTCGAAAAATCGCCTTTTTTTTCGACATAGTATAGTAAGGCGTTTTTTTGCACCAAAATTCATGATGTTTTTTTTTTTTCAAAGAAAACCTTTCTGGAGTGTTTTTCATGCCCTCCTTTACATTATTTCATCATATGGCACGTTTTTATAACATGTTCGAAAAATCGCCTTTTTTTTCGCCATAGTATAGTAAGGCATTTTTTTTGTGCCAAAATTAATGATGATTTTTTTTTCACAGGAAACCTTTCTGGAGTGTTTTTCACGCCCTCCTTTACATTATTTCATCATATGGCACGTTTTTACAACATGTTCGAAAAATCGCCTTTTTTTTCGACATAGTATAGTAAGGCGTTTTTTTTGCACCAAAATTCATGACGATTTTTTTTTTTCAAAAAAAACCTTTCTGGAGTGTTTTTCACGCCCTCCTTTACATTATTTCATCATATGGCATGTTTTTATAACATGTTCGAAAAATCGCCTTTTGTTTCGACATAGTATAGTAAGGCATTTTTTTGCGCCAAAATTAATGATGATTTTTTTTTCACAGGAAACCTTTCTGGAGTGTTTTTCACGCCCTCCTTTACATTATTTCATCATATGGCACGTTTTTACAACATGTTCGAAAAATCGCCTTTTTTTTGACATAGTATAGTAAGGCGTTTTTTTTGCACCAAAATTCATGACGATTTTTTTTTCAAAAAAAACCTTTCTGGAGTGTTTTTCACGCCCTCCTTTATATTATTTCATCATATGGCACGTTTTTACAACATGTTTGAAAAATCGCATTTTTTTTCGACATAGTATAGTAAGGCTTTTTTTTTTGCGCCAAAATTAATGATGATTTTTTTTCACAGAAAACCTTTCTGGAGTGTTTTTCATGCCCTCCTTTACATTATTTCATCATATGGCACGTTTTTACAACATGTTCGAAAAATCGTGTTTTTTTCGACATTGTATAGTAAGGCAT